>NW_027412625.1:175742-334721 GCF_025532065.1 Leptinotarsa decemlineata
GTTGTTGTTTGGTGAAGTCAAGGTGATGTGACCTTGAAGGGTGTGGTGTATGTATCGTTCAGAATTTTTTTCCCGGTTCTAATCCTCCCCCCACCAATATGACGTGTTATTTGCTTTTTTTGTTGTGCAGTGAAGTCAAGGCGTTGTGACCTTGAAGTGTCTGGTGCATGGATCGTTCAGATTTTTTTTCATATGAGATTTTGTGTGTTTATGTGTGTGTGTGTGTGTGTGTGTGTGTGTAGGAGAATGCACGGTACAGGGTTTCATCATGTGCTTGTTTGTCTATGTACAAACATACGTCTGCATACTTCGAAAATCCTCCAAGTAATAAATGCTCCATCGGTGTGAGGGCACCAAGTTAGTAGTGGAGTGACGCCACGGCAGCCGAGGACCGTCTGCCTAACGTCTACCCTCTCCGAGACTGCAACGACCACTGCTTGCTCGTACCGGCAACTGTTATCGCATCAAGTTGGGAGATGGGCTTGGCTGTGACGTCAGGCATCTCTAGTGGATAGCAACTAGCAATGTGAACCTTTCACGGTTTCATGGTGGGGGTGACTCGCACTGTTTAATATAAAAGAAATGCCTGGCACATTATGAAATCAGTAGACGAATATATCTGCAGCAGTTAGCAATTGGTAGAGTGTTATTCAGTTCGTAATAGATGGAAGACGGTGAGTGTATTTATCTGTTGGAAATTGTTTATATTTTCATATATATTTTTCATCATGTCCGTTTCAAAAGTAGACTTGAATAAAATTAATAATTTGATTGTACAGTAGGTTGAAATAGTAGAGCAAAAGGCCTTATCATCATTGCCAATTGATGAAGTGTTCATAATTAGAAATATGTCAACTTATTCTACACGATTTGGTAAATCAATTTTATTAACTTTGCAAGATGTGAGCAATGATAAATTATTTAAAACATGGCTACCAAAACGTATTTCGTTGCAATTCAGTGATGACGATATATCTTGTATCAACTCATCAGGTGGTAAATATACGATGATGTATTTAGGACAGAGCCAACAAAGTTTTGCTGGCATGAAAACGCGATCTCTAGTCAAATTCAATATGATTGAATAATAATAGTAATAATTTATAGTGAATTTCTTTAGGTCATAGCTTACGAAGTTTTTTGGTGTGAAAACGCTAACTCTAGTCAAATTCAATATGATTGAATAATAATAGTAATTATAATGAATTTCTTATTGTTTTATAATATTCATATATTAGATGATAATAATTATATGGAAATATAAACATTACTAACTTAGTTGAATACACTCACTTTGTAACTACAAGTAAAATGGGAATGTGAGTATTATATCACTGAAAAATTGGAGGTTGCTTATTGGTTTTTTTATTCAATTTCAGTTCCACCATTTAAAGATGTGGATGCAGTACGCAAGTCAAGATTGGGTCGATGTTGTAGATCTCAAATCATCGGTTCAACATTTGTCGTCTAAATTGAAGGTGTTGGGTGATGGAGCCGAACATGCAAGCAATTATGATATGAGTGTACGCTATGATGAAAAACAAATCGAATTATGCCTTCGTGATGCTGAGAACTATTGGAGTGGTGCAGAAGTTTGTAACAAATTTTTGGATAATGAATTGGAATTGTGGCAACTTTGTGAGGTTATGATTGAACTGAACCTAAGAAGATTCCTGTATAGCCTCCAACCATACTTGCCAGAATGGATTATTCATCACTTTGAATTGAATGATGAAAATCGAGAGGAAATTGAAGATGGTCGCGAAAATGATGATTATGAGGAAGAAGTTATTTTAGATAGTCTGTATGTTCCTGTAAATCATAAATAATGTCAAATAAAAAACTTTGTATTATTTTCATGTTTTATTTATTTAAATCTCATGAAATACAATAGAAAATGATTACAAAACAATAAATATGATATAAAATACAATACATGATATAAGTCAGTTACAAATAAAAAAAAAAAGATCATAAAACAGTACATGATAGAGTGAAAAAAAGTGTCAATATCTGCTATGAACTGAACCATCCAATGCATTGTATGTTAAAACTGTATCATGCAAAATTAATGCATATACTTTAGTGTTGTCTGGAAACTTGGTCTTCCTCGTCTCAAACTCAATCTTTATATCAATAGTTGATGATTTTGTTGCATTCGGTTGATGAGAACAATCGATGACGAATAGTGGATTCTCTCTAAATTGTCCAATGTCCATCAGAGGTTCACTCATATCTTTATCATAATAACTTCGCTGGAAACTCTCAAAAGCATAATAAGCAGGAGCATCAAGTTTTTTATCGAAATTCAAATTCCAACGCTAATATGGATAAACTTCAGAAAGTTTACTCGAATACTATTGATATCAGCAGTTGTGAATTTTGTAAAATCCTGTGTTCTATCTTCAGATGTGGTAGTACTTTGGAATGCGATGATGACAAAACGAGGAGTTTCCAATGCGTTAGTTGTTTTGATGGCCCATATGTCTGAAGAAATACCACGTAATGATGGTAGTTCATAGAGGTCCCACATACGATACGCCAACTTGATTTTGGCATTCAGACCGCTTTTGTTTATTCTACTCAAAAGTTTGAGCTTGTGTTTATCATCTGGTACAATATGTCTTATTTTCCATTCGATTTTATTTATTTCCAAATCAGCATCAACCTCACCTATATATGAGTTTTTGAATGATCGAGCGATAATCAAAATCAATTCCTGTTTGGCATTCAAGATACTTTTGTTGTAATCTTCAGCAAAACCCATCAAATATTTCAGTGGTAGTTTTCCACTAAAAACATGACTGTTTGTATCCAAGATATCTTGCTTCAATTGTGAAAGTCCCCAACCAGATGTCAATAATGTGTTAGCATGAGATTGTCCAAATGATATCATGGTTTTCATTGTAGATGTTATCCCAGGTTTTCTAACAACAGCCACTTGTTCATCACCCATTTCATAACGAATTTCGTCAAAGAGAAATGCAATTGCATTATTCGAGAGATAGCATGTTTTCGCTACATCTTTGGGGGTGAATTTACCTTCTATGTAAATGAAGCTCTCGGCAATATCTAGTATAACATCTTGATTATTGATTGCAATTCTGATTTCATCCGAATTCCTGAATAGCGGTGATCCATAGGGCTTATATGTGTGCTCATGTAAACTTATGAGAGAATGATCGAGCACTGGTTCATTGAATATATTCAATTTTCCATTGTTTGTTTCGAGCACCATTGTTATTTTCTCACTTTCAATCCAATCGATTTCAAAAATTTAAGATCACTCACAGACAGAGCGTTATGTGCTAACTGTTTAGCATACACTTGTGGAATGAGCTTCTTTTTATGCACACCTTTCTTTTTGATAGTGCAACTCGTTTGGGATTGTTCAATGCGATTTTGTCTATTATAAATGAAACCCATAACAACAGTTATTCGATTTTTTTTCAATTCCAAAATAATGAAAATCTCTTCTTCACTTCCAAAATCGATAAGGTTATTTTTTTCATCCAAAATACGCACTGTAATGTTGTGAATCAATTGACGACCTTCTGGACTGACAGGCATATATATATATAATACTGTGTGGTTCTTTAGTGAGATTGTAGCCAGGTTCAACATCAATATCGAATGAGAAAAGAATGTGGGATTCTTCACCATTTATATATGAACCAGATATTATATTGCAATCTAAGCGGATAAGTCTCACAGTTGTAATGTTTATTGGTAATGATGATTCATGTATCTGATTTGGTGGAAATATTTCATGAGCGAACCCCATCATTTCTGCTATTGAATTTGGATGTGTCAGATCAATTTCATATTTGGATCGCATTTCACATTTGAATGTATTATTATTGGCGTGTAGATAGAAAATATCATCTGCAACGACATCATTTGGTTTTTTATCATGAAACAATCTGAACATGATATGTTTCTGTATGACGGCATTGATCTCTTCTATTTCATAAGCACCACATGGAATTTCAATTGTCAACTTTTGGGGTATCGATGAGTTGTCATTACTGATTCTAAAACTAACTAAGTTATTAGCTTCAGTTATATTATTGATTGTATTGCATCCATAGAATCCCAAAAGTCCTAATCCATAACGACTGTTCCTATCCAATTCAATTGGTGGAAAAAAATCCGCACTCAAGACACTTGTCCCGACAGCTTGTAGCTCGAACTTTCGTGACATGACTGATGAATATTTTGAAACACATTTCAATTTATTATTGTACACAGCAACAGCACATTTGAGACAATTTACACTTTTTGGAAGGTGTTGTATTGTAATAAGTATCATTTTTATTGATACCAATATTCACATCCTCTATATTACAAATACAACACATATATTTCCGAGGTATAGGACCGTCATTAACATCCGATTCTGAATTTTGATCGTGGTGGTGGTGCTCATAACAATATCTATGTTTCATTATATCGATGTCATCTTGCAGATGCTTAGGCAACTTTTCCCAAACATATGCAATCTCATGTGCAACACATGCAAGTATCACTTCCTTAGGCATATTTGCAAGCATCACTTCATCCATTTTTTTCAAGGTACCATATTTTGAAAACATTCTAAGTGAAAACCCCATTCCCTTGATAGCCTCCCGATCCAGTTTTGGTGTTGAATCCATTTTTATTTGGAAAATTATTTAGAGAGAAACTGCAAGCACAAGTGACCACAGAGAACTGTATTAAATTTCTGTTGTCGATCATAGTTATATTTGATTTTTACATTCGAACATTTTCGAAAGAATCGAGTCAATTCCAATGGTGGGGGTAGATCTCCAAAACTATCGAAATATGTGACTTCTTTCCCACATTTTTTATATGCCACCCAATGTGTTCCTGGTCCACTTATTCCATCTAAATTAACAATAGCTGTCTCGTTTTGTTTTGGACCTGAAGATGGTAATCTATCACGCATAAAAACACCACGAAAATGTGGAATTTTCATTTTTTGTGCATAATAACTGAGATCGAGATCAGTAAGAGGCCTCTGATGTAGGGGTTCAATTAGTTTTTTGTTTTGTTTGTGGCTTTGTATGGTTTTAAATATAGTCTTAAACCTTTACGGTATGGTTTGAGATATATTCCACTTCCGCGTTTGCCTAATGCTACAGCCTCCATGGTTTTATTGTGACGATTGGCTTCCATTAAAGCCGCTCTGCTGGCTTTTGCCGAATTCACGGCCTTGGTAATACCAGCAGCGGCTCCCGCCAAACTTCCTAGTGCGGATAGTCCAGCAAAAATTGGTATCAATGGTAAAAGTCCACCGATCTTGGAAACAGGAATTATGCGTGGTGTGCGGATTTTCTTCTTTCCACCGGCAGCTTTAAGGTATTTACGTGCCGCCTGCAATGCCACAGTAATAGCTTTTTTGCTATTATTCGTCACAAAATTGATTCCCACCAGCTTTCTTCAATACATTTCGCACTTTATGGACTATTCCAGCACCAAATGCAACTTTTTTAATTTTATTTTTCTTCGTTTGTTTCCTCTTACATTTTTTCTTATTGGTACTACAACCCATGCCCATATGTCTTTTCGCTTTCATAATGTTGGTGACAAGTAATGCAGCTGCTCTTTCCCCAATACTCGCGTCCTTCGATTTAACCCTATCCCAAGCGCTGTATTCAAGTTCTTTGTCGGCTAAATGTCTTGCTGCAAGATCGGATGGATGCTTAGAATATTGAATATCGTGTTTTTTGCATTCAATATCTAATTTATTGATTCCAGGATCGTTACGAGCTAAACGTTGTTTCAATTTTGTACCTGGTCCACAGTATTGATAACCTCCGGGTAGATGTAATTCGAAAGGAAGTTTGTTTATTAAATCATTAACAAAACCACAACCTCTTTTAATTTTACGATCACTTTCAATACGTCCGTATCGTTTGATGGTACACATTGAAATGAATAAGCTAATAACATTTATATAGTCTCCAACCACGGCACGATGCGCATTGTAAAACAGAAAGAAAAGTTTGCTGTAGATAATCTAGATGAGAAATTTGGGTGTGGATTGAATGGACAAAAGGTATTCAGACATGGTCCACTACTTCCATCTATAAAAGGATTAGGTTTTCTATACATTCAGCAATAATGCAGAAATAGTGGAACCCTCCGACGCTAAGCCTAATTCTGTTTTCATTTTCGATGATGTGATATGTGAAAAGCAAGATATTATTAGATCATATTTCTGTATGGGACGTCATAAGGATGTTGATTGTTTTTATCTAGCACAGACATATTCACGGGTACCCAAACAGTTAGTGCGTGACAATACCAATTTCATTTTAATGTTCAAACAAGATGAGACGAATTTACATCACATTTATTCAGATCATGTTTCACCCGATGTAACATTCAAACAATTCCAATTGATGTGTGTTAAATGCTGGGAGGACCAATATGGATTTCTAGTCATTGATAAGGATAGAAAAATAGATGAAGGTAGATATCGCAAAGGATTCGATAGTTTTATATACCCATGATCTTGTTTTTTACACTTATTCGATCACTGAATATTGTAGAGGTCACTTCATCAGCGAATTAGGCTATAATTTAAAAAAGGGCATTATGAATACAAAAAAAGATTCTGAAAATAAAAACAATGAAATGAATTTGAAACGTCAACTAGTAGAGACAACAGAAGCTGTCAGGCAGAAATTCAACTCTATCAAGAATGATAATATTGAAAATCGTACGACACTTGAAAGATTGTATGAGCCCATAATGAAACCATTGAATGTTTTATCATCAAACGCTACTTCTAAATCACCAGTGTTATCACCAAATCATGGAACTGTTCAATCTACTTCAAATTATCCCATGAGTACTCCAATAGGAAGAAAACAATCTTTTGCTAGTGTATCATCTGTGAATAGTGACACGAGCACACTTCAAGACGATATGAGAACAACTCTATTCGAAACACCATCATCGTCCCACATCGATTCCTCGGATCCTGACACCTCACCTGATATGAATGAAAGTGGTGAAGATGTTTTGATGAAACATTTGAATAATGTAAAATCTAGAAATCCAGCATATGATGGAACATTTGGCGTACGTATGGATCCTATTACACAAAAGCTGAAAATGGGAAGTCTAGTGGTGCATTTCAAAGATGGAAACATTTCATTTTGGGATGCTAATAAAGTGAAAAAATATGAATGCGCAGGTAGTCCAGAATTGTATGATATGATCTTTTTGAAGAATCCACGAGATGTTGATAATAAAGAAACTCGTCAAGTATATTCCAAAATATTGAAAATAACGAATGCTCCATATAAACAATATCATCAGAAGAATGGTTTTAAAAATACAAATTCTAAAAAATTTCGTGAAGTTATCAAACCTCTATTAGACTCACGACAATATCCAATAAGAAGTAGAAGTAAAATTGGTGGAGCACTCAAACGAGTGAAAATGGAGAAAATATATAATTCTAAACCTGTGAATTATGTGTACTGGAATTCACCGAAAGAGTTAGTTGCTCGCCTACGATTATTGGTAGCTTCAAAGTCAGCTGGTCATACAGGACATGACAATGAAATAATTTCAATAATTGAAGAATTACGTGAAGAAGGTATAATATATTAACATATTCACATGTAATGATCACTGTCACATCATCATTCAATGCAGTAACATTATCACATTTTCTCTTTAATCATATTGAAATAGAATGACTAATGAAATAAGTGATGTCAAACGACAAGTTGTTAATGAATTACATAAACCTGCAAGACGTAATTTTCGTAGAAGAATAACCACCATCAAAGGTTTTGCAGATCTATGGCAAATAGATTTAGCTGAACTGCAACCTTATGCAAAAAGTAATGAAGGATACCGATATATACTTGTAGTGATAGATTGTTACTCCAAATATCTGTGGACTGTAGCAGTTAAAGATAAAACAGGTAGTACAGTAACTAATGCAATGAAACATGTACTGAAAGAAGCCAAATACTCCCCCAAACACATACAAAGCGATCAAGGGAAAGAATTTTTCAATAAAAGCTTCTCATCTCTCATGCGAGAATATAATATCAATCATTATTCAACATTTAGCACAAAGAAGGCAGCTATAGCAGAAAGAGTGATTCGTACAATAAAGGGGTGGCTCTATAAGGAATTTTCGATGAGAGGTCACCACAAATGGCTTGATATTCTTCCAACTATAACTAGTAGATATAACAATAAAGTTCATCGTACAATAGGTATGGCACCCATTAATGTTGATCCATCAACAAGATTGATATTCAAAGGTATCAATGGAGTTGGAAAAAAACAAAGTAAACCCAAATTCCGATTGAATGATATTGTACGAATAAGCAAATACAAAAATATTTTTGAAAAGTCTTACACTGCGAACTTTACCACGGAACTCTTCAAAATCAATAAAACCTTTCCCACAACCTATAATCTTGAAGATATGAATGAACAACCTATTAGAGGATGTTTTTACGAAGAAGAGTTATTGCGAACCGAAAATCCTGACGTATATCTGATCGAGAAAGTGCTGAAGAAAAGGAAAAATAAAGTATATGTAAAGTGGTTAGGACTTCCTAGTGAACAGAATTCTTGGATTGATGAATCAAATATGCTTTAAATGTATCTAATAATGTATTTATGAATAAAGTAATGTTAAAGTTCATTATTGTTTTCATTTCAATTATATGTAAGTGAATTGAAAAAATATTGCAGCGGTAAACATTGCCCCAACCATTCGCAATGTTCTGTGTATACCAAACCAAATTAATTGTATACTCCATTCCCGCTTAAAATTTTTTTCAACTCACAATATTGAGAACACAATACCATTCCCAAAACTAATCGCTGTCACTTTGAAATGCTTTCTCCAACTCTTTTCGCCAATTATCTCTCACTGATAATGCCGTCTCATAAAGTCGAGTCGACTCCTCAAGCTCTGCCTGTGCTTGCATTCTCGAACGTTGATTGAATTTGTCATCTTTCATGATTTTTGAACGTAGTTCATCTGCTTCTTTGCTCATGTTAGCCAATTCAATTTTCGCTAATGCAATCTTAGCATCTAATGCTTGAAGAGTGTCCTTATTGACACTAATAGCTTGCTCACTCTTTTCATGTTCAGCAATAGCCTTTTGCGCCTTTACAAGACGGCATTTCGCTTTCTTTTTCATATCTCCAAACCGAAGTAATGGAGTGAAAGAAGATAGCGATTCAGTCATCAAATCACCCTTCATTTCTTTGGGTTCACATTTTGTCTTCCTCTTCGATCTGTCACTTTTCGTTGTGGGCTTTTTCTCCTGCAAACCACTTTTCGATTGTTTTTTTTCTTTCAACTCAGTGACAATCGATGAAGATGCATTATTAACCTTCCTTTTGATAGTTCTGGATTTTTTATCAACACCAAGAGGGGGGGTAGATGAAGGGTGTTTGGATGATGATGATTGTGAAATGATTGGAGTTTCAACGATAATTTGTTGAATTGGTTCCGGCACATCTGCGAAATTAACGAAGTCGCTAATATCAAAATCACTTATCGAGTCTTGAGACTGTAAATGTAATACTGGAATATTTTCAAAATTAGTGTGATCGATATCAACAAGTGGTGAACCATCTTCAGCAATCAATAGTGGCATGGAGCTCATGATAATGATTATTTAGGTTTGGAGGAATGATATGTGATAGCAATAGAATGTGGATAGGAAAGGTGATGATGTTACTGATACTTCACCTTTTATAGAAGAAAATAAATTAGCGCATGCGCTCTTTCGTCAACTAGCCCACTCTTTCATCGACTAGAGATGCTATATCCTTCTCTCCCACTTAAAACGAGTCAAGTGATAGGTGGGAGTCGTACCACTTCCGTTTCCTATTCAATCGTATAAGTCGACTTGCGATCCTGAAGTTCATTCATTCACTCTCTACAACTGTGAGCAAACAACAACAAGATGAATTCTGCAAAAATAAATGCTGCATTAAATAGAATATCTGCTGTTGATGAAAACAATTGGATAGACGAATCAGATGATGATGATGTCAATGTTCCGCTAGAGGAAGTGATAGTTGAAGCAGAAGATGTTGGAGTCGATGAAGATGAGATAGACGAAGTTGAAAACGAGGCCAACCAAAGCGACGAAGATGATGACGTGATGGAGTTTGAGAGGGTCATGGATGAAGAAGGAGATGATGAAGGGATAGAAGCTGACACAACTGAAGGCGATGGTGCTTTGAGGATCGGTATGCGAACGCTCAATGTCAGTGAGACATTGGAAGATCCCTTGGATTTGTATTGTGCAATGGATGCATACGTATTGATCAGCACAATAGATGGAGAGAACAAAAAACTATGCTGGTGCTGCTTTCGGTTTTATTCGCATAGAAACAATAATGGAGGGTGGTATGCCCATGTCAACACCCACAACACTGTCTCAATTATGGAAATGGGACAAAATTGGTGTGAAGCTTGCGAGAGGCCACTAACAAACTTCACCCGAGTATCTACATGTATTATATGTAATAATGTCCAACCTGTGGCACAATAACCGTGGACCTACTGGTCAAAAAAAAACAACAGCCCTTTTCAGGGCTACATTATTCACACAAACGGTAGTAGTAGAATTCACAGATTATGTGATAAATGACTACTTTGACTAAAAAGTCGAAGTTAGGATTTGGTTTATCATCGAATATCTGTGTATATGATGAGTACTACTTTGACTGAAAAGTCGAAGTTGATATTTTCTCAATCATTGAATATAATGATGAGTACTACAGAGTTGGATGATGATACTTTCACATAAGTTTTGACTATAGTGTTAACCTATTTCTGATTGAAAGTATAATGATAGCTCTGAAAATAGTTGTTTAATGTCTTTAATTGTAGCCCTTGAAAGGGCTGTTTTTCCTATTAATCCATACAATGGTATGGACTAACGCTCTTCATCATCAGAAACAATCATGATGGTGTCATCATCTGAATCATCTGTATCTGATGATATACTGATGATGTCGTCCTCATATTCATCAGATTCATCTGAATCAGATGATATACTAATTATGTCGTCCGCATGATCATCTAGCTCGTTATCCTGTAGATCGTCTAACTCATCTACTTCCTCTTGCATACGTTCCGGGAAATCATCAGGAAGATCGTAGATGCGTTGCAGCATTTCTGCGAAGGTTGTACTGAAATGATCAAACGTAGAATCTATTTCATGTACCTGGATGGGTCCTGTACTCATCATAGAAGACTCTGGTACACTCATCGGTTCGGTGGTGGAATCAGCAATCGACATTGTGGAAGAATGATGTAGAACTGGGATTGATACTATATTTATATTGGAAGAAATAAAACGGAGGGGTGAAGTGTAAATGTAGAACAGTGTTTGAGATTCGAAAACATTAAAAATGACGATCTTCATGAAACTCTGAGCGATTATTATGAGAAATTCTAAGTGATTATTATGAAAAACTAATAAGAGAGAGGGAGGAAGACACTGCCCCAGCCTCGCAGTGCCTCGTGTACACCAACCAAAAAAGTGTGTACTCCGTGGAAGGAAAGGAAAGGAAAGGAAAGGAAAGGAAAGGAAAGGGTGGGAGAAACAGGGAAACGATTACATATCGTCGTCGGAATTTAGGACATCATCGTCATCAATTAGGATGGGAGATGGCGGAGGACTGTCCTCGATAAGGATTGGGGATGGTGGAAGTCTGATGTCGCCAGCGTCATCGTCGTCGTCATCCTCATCTGCGATGTCTACAGGCGGTGGGTCACCCCATTCGTCATCCCATTGGTAGGGATCCGGATAATCCCCGTCCGATAAGTCAGCTTCATCACTCCCAGTGACATGCTGAACCTGCACCCTGTAGTCATTATTCATGAATTCGAAGGGAATGTCATGAGGTGCCGTTGTGGAGTCCACGAATCCTTCCTGTATATATGCATAGTAAGGCATCTGAGGCTCCGGGACACTATAGGGCTCAGTAGTTGAATCAGGTTCCATGTTGGAGGTGGCTGATCAACTGAATATTCCAACAGATAATTCCTACTTTTATACTTTTGAAAGGGAGTGGGGAGGAGTGGGGATGAAAGAACTTGGAATTGAAAATGGAAAAAAAGAAAAATAATGAAAAGACGAAGTGAAGAAAAATGCTCCAACCATCGCATTGTTCAATGTGTACCAAACCAAAACAATGTACACCCTTTATTTCACTTCTTTTTTCATTTGTTTTTTTCTTGTTTTTTATTCCTAAAATTATAATTACAAACCTAAAACTACCATGCTACCTAATTATCCTAAAACTATCCTAGTTGACCTAAAAACTATTTCCCTTCATTCAAAAATTTCTTTATAAATATTTTTAGTTCATTATTGAGCTCTATCGAAGAGGTCTCTGCCTTCCGCCTTTCCTTCAGAGCTGCAGTCCTTCGATCTAGCTCGGCCATCCTCATTAACAACTCGCGCCGTTGGCTAGCAATTTCATTCTCCTCCCGGGAAATGCTAGCCAACGCGGCCTCACTATTTCGTGAAGCGAGTGCAACATCCCTACACCTCTGTAGGAAAGTTTCCATCTCCTGGGGGTTAACCTCTCCGATAGGCTCCGGCACTGGTGGCACTTGTGGCGCGATCTCCCCGGCAGGCTTCGACACTGGTGGCACGACCTCCATGGCAGGATCAGGCACCGGTGTGAGTTCCATGGGTGTCAACATCGCTAATAGTGCAAATTGGGTGAGGATTTCACCTGGAGATGGCACCCTCGGCACCGGCTTATATGCCCTCCGTCTTTCCACTGTCAATGCGAGCGGTGTGGGACGTCTCGGAGGATTCCTTTTGGCGGTCGACCAACTACCTGCATGAAGGTTAGTCCTATTGCATTTACTCCTATACCTTTGAATAGGACCAACCTTAGCTGCAGATTGCCGCTTGGCTTTGTTAACAACCCTGTCTTCCTGGAATGAGACAGGGCTGCGTGGCCGCTGCACACCACCCGAAGTTGAAGCCTTCACCTCTTGGACCATCCCTTGAACATGTCAGGGCTGCCTGGTCGCTCCACCTCAACATCCACAGGTATGATCGATGCCACAGCGTTGTCGATTTCCTGCGTGTAGTTTTCCATTCTGAAAATGTAAAATAATACAAAGTTAGTTGTTATGAAAAAGTAACATTGATAACTTACTCAAAATTCGCTTGTTGTAGACTGTAGAAGACTGCTGTATTAGACTGGTGTTGTAGTAGACTGCTGTAGCTGGACTGCACTCGATGAGAAGACTTGTCGTACTGAATGCCGAGAAGTGTGCTCCTCAGGGTGTAGGCAGAAGTGGGAATGGTGGGAGTCAGGTGGGGGCGCGCATGCGCAATTGTGGGGTGAGGCGAGCAATGGTGGGAAGGGGGCGGGGCTAAAAGTGGAGGAGAGTGGGCGGGGACTACAGTGTGTTGTTAAATTTTTTTTTTAATGAAACATAAAATTAAAAATTTTTAGTCATAGAACCGGCATTGGTCATCCTCAGTCATAGAACCGGCATTGGTCATCTACTTGAATTGTGACTGGAGAAAAAAATCTTTATTTTTTGTAAATCTATATTATTAAAATCAATAATGGGGGTATTTAATGTTCAGTGTGTATGTAGAATCGATGGTCTCTATTAATTTTTTCGCAGGATTGATATTTTTCGAGAAAAGAACGGGTTGTAATCTCATTATGTAATATTAAATTTATTACACTCATTTTCAATTTTACACGAAAAATGGTAATGACAAAAGTTATAGAGAATTCAATTTCCAACAAATTTGGTCTACATTAATTTTTTCGCAGGATTGATATTTTTCGAGAAAAGAACGGGTTGTAATCTCATTATGTAATATTAAATTTATTACACTTATTTTCAATTTTACACGAAAAATAGTAATGACAAAAGTTGTAGAGAATTTAATTTTCAACAAATTTGGTCTTCATTAATTTTTTCGCAGGATTGATATTTTTCAAGAAAAGAACGGGTTGTAATCTAATTATGTAATATTGAATTTATTACACTTGTTTTCAATTTTACACGAAAAATAGTAATGACAAAAGTTGTAGAGAATTCAATTTCCAACAAATTTGGTCTCCATTAATTTTTTCGCAGGATCGATATTTTTCGAGAAAAGAACGGGTTGTAATCTTGAGAAAGATTCCGAATCTTGACGATCAAAACTTTTTTTTTAATTATAAACCTTTAATAATTCATAAAAAAAGTAAAATATTGATATTAGTGGTTCAAATCCCGGTTTTTTCGCAGGATCGATATTTTTTGAGAAAAGAAAGGGTTGTAATCTTGAGAAAGATTCCGAATCTCGACGATCATTTTTTTTTTTTTAACCTTTATTAATTCATAAAAAAGTAAAATATTGATATTAGTGGTTCAAATCCCGGATTACCCATAAAAAAAATCAATAATTTTTATATAAATGAAGCTTTCATATCTTATATAGAATAATAAATGTTATTAACACCAATATGTAAGCCTGTGGCGTAATGGTTAAGACCCTAGCCTATGCAGACGTATGACATGAGTTCAAATCCCCGTGTGACCAAAAATTTTTTTCTTTATTTCTCACCATTATTCCTTGTGATTTAAATAGAATTGAAACTGTTAGTATAAGTGGGCCTGTGGCAGCGTAGATGTTAAGGTATCATCCTACCGCACAGACTATCCAAGTTCGAAACTTGGCAATGGCAAAACTAGAAAAAAACTAGAAAAAATAATAAGAAGGAGGCGGAGGGGGGGGCAAGAGGGTATAGGTTTTTGAAAATGAATTATTTTTTTAATTTTAAAATTTATTTTCAAATTTCAAAAATTTTTTTTCAAATTTCCTTTTTTTTTTCAAATTAATTTTTTTTTTTCAAATTTCAACAGTTGGGAACATGTCAAGTCAGAATTCGAGTACATCACTAATGCCACTTCAGGGACATTGAAATATATATAATAATACTTGTTGATAACTTTCATTATTAATTTTTCAACTACACATTTTTTTTTCCTAACCTAACTTAATCAGGCCCTGCCCAGGCAGGCTATTCCACTTCACTATTCACCATGTTGGTTCAATTATTACGTCATCTGTTGCTTTTGGTTTTGGTTCTATTATTCTAATATTTGAATCAATGTTCAGTCCTGGATATCCCAGTCCACCTGATGGCCTGACTTTATGGCTTTTCTCCAAAACTTCAACTCTCTCTTCCAGTACATCATACTTTTTCACTGTAGTCGCTGTTATGTTTGACATAGCATCAAATTTTTTATTTGTAGACGCTGTTATGTCAGACATTTTTATGTCTACATCATTTGTAAGTTTGTCAAATTTACGAGTGAAAGTTATCCGAGCCTCTGCAATTTTATCGTCAAATGCTTGACGGGCATCGCGAGCAATATTGCCTATTGTGGATTGTATTGCAGCTTGTAGGGCTAGAAGTATAACCTCCTTTGTTCCGTTAATTTCCCCCTCAAAGTATGATACAGTTACACAATCACTCTTGTCAATTGGTTCGCTTGTATTTTTCAATATTTTTCTTTGCATGTCATAATGACCATCTTTTGTTAATTTAAATCCATTGCCGGGTGGACCTCGGATGACATTACCACCCCATTTTTTTTTCTGCCAAATTTATCGATTGTTTTAGACATTGTGCACCCACGATGATTCTTTTCAAACTGATATTCCTTTCATTTACATTATACTATATATTGCAGTAATCGATTAGGGAAATAGAAATAATACAAATAAAATTTTAATCATTTTATATTCATTACAGTAATACATATACATACATACATAATACATTAATATCACAATACTTCTGTCATATTGAATTTTCCGGTTTTGAAGATATTGAATGAAACTTCAATCATTGATCTCGGCAGATAATGAATTAATCAATTGATCCAATGGAGTCTCCTGAGATTGTGATTGTTGAATAATATTACTTATCCAACGAATGTTCTCATTTGGATCGTTTTCATAAAATTCAATATCATTATGACCCCAAGGAAGAGTGTGGGTAGTATTCGGAATGATAAATCGTTTATCGTCGTGGTATGATAATGCAACTTTATTTTTCAATTCAGTATACATATCATGCAACACGCTTCTGAATGAATTCATCTTTCTGAATATCATACCACCTTGTTCGACGATTTTTTGATAATCTTCGCATGTCAATTCATTCTTTATTACCGATCGTTTAACCCCTTTGGCTTTCTTAAATTCACCATCAACAGATTTCACATAATATGCTTTAGCACCTGTACCATAAAAACTCATGATTGGATCATTTGGAAATTCATCTTTGAAGTTACCCAAGACTGAACTTGTTACTGGAATATTGAATTGGTTAACTATACCGTAATTGGATGTATCAAATCTACTTATGTTAGTTTTTATGAATTCATAAAAATTTTCTGTGTTTACTTTAAGAATGAGCGAGTCGGTATCTGTGTAAAGTAAAGAGACATTTTCATCAAAGTGTTGTTTGATGCATCCATAGAAATAGTCATACATGACTGTTTTAGATAATTCTAATATGGAAAATCCCAAATATAATGGATTATCGTAATGAACCTTCACTCTACCCAATTGAATGGCAACGAAATTATCAGTGAAAATTGAACAATTTTTGAAATTTGGTTTGGCTATGAGAGTGCTGGCACCTATATTTTCCTTTATATTTTCCCAATGTGTAACGAGTCTAACATCAATTCGATTATCTACATTCTCCATTGTCTTTCCATATACCGCATTATTCATTAGTTTATAGAAATCTTTAACAGATTTGTTGTTAGACCTATTACGCATTTCAGTAATAAGATCTATATAGGGTTTCATCCAGCATGATTGTTTGAATTTCAATACTCTATGTGTATTCATTACAATCAATCCATTTTTGACAGCTTGCTGTAGATTCCTATAATGAACAATATATTTTCTTTTATCATTCAAATTTGGAATTAATTTGGGAATTTTCGATTGTGTACGAGGTGGTATTATTTTTTCGACTAAAAATGGAAGGTCAGAATGTTTATCATGCAACTCTTGTGGATAATGAATGTCCACTTCAAATACATACCCATACGGACTATCAGTACTCACATCCATCACATCAAGATTAAGAATTTCATTTGGTGTCAACCATGTAAATTCACTTGTTGGTAGAGGTTGTGACATACTGTGACCGTATAGATTTGTTGCATCTAAATATGTAATGAATGTGGAAGGTTCATTGGGATTATAATTCGGTAAAAATCTATTATTTGCTATATGTTTCCTCTCGCTACATTGACTAATTCCACCTCGTATACCTTTTTGAAAAAATTGAATCATATCAATGTCAGTTAGTGATTCCAATTCAACATTAGTGAACTTCAACATGGCATCCCATGATAATCCAGGTGCAGTGTAATATTGTGCCGGATCTAAGTTATATATCTCTAAACTTGTGGTGCGGAAGTTTTCAAAAATATCACATAGTAGCAATACATCCGACTTCAAATACAAATCAGAGTATTCCCCCAAATTCTGACACTCGAATAAATTCCAAACATTTCTAGCCCTATCATAATCAGTTTCCGATATATGTTCACAATTGAGTGTGTCATAAAACTGATTTTTTGTCGGAAGTAATGATTAATTCAATTTGTCGATGTCATCAACAAAACTATATGGAAATACACCTTTCTGTCTCATCAAATTGAATTTCTCAATTTGTGGGAAATGTTTGTGCATCTCCAAACATTGATCGGAGGTCAAGTTTGCACCCAACTTCTCCAACGAATCAGTCATAAATTTATAACTATCGATAAATCTCATTTTGAGATAATTCTTCCTAACCACACCATCTTTATCGGTATAGCTGTGTGTAAAGAGATGCTTCGTGAAAGATATATATTTCTCTTTAGTTTGCGGGATAACATCAACTTTCTCTTTATTCCTATACAATTCTTTTATGAATAAATGACAATCATAACCACTTAAATTATGAAAAATGATAGGTATGAAGTTTGGTATTTTGAAATTTTAATTACATTTCGAGTGAGCGGCATGTGATCTTTTCTTTCCTGTGACATGACAATGATCTCTTACTTTGACTTCACCATCAGTAAATGCTTTATTACATATACCACAAGTTCTGGCTGCAGCAAACTGTTCTTCTTCTTCGACAGTTTGTGTATCTATTGGTTTAGGGTTTCTGAGATGATTTTCATGTATCTCTTTCAAATCATCTTCAATGCTACTCACAAATTTCTGAGCTGCATCTACACCCCTATATGTAACAAATTTTGACAAATCATGATTATATGAACACTTTATCAAATAAGCAAATGAATATGGGGCATGTTCGAATGTTTTAATCGTGTATGAACTTTCAGGATTTGGCTCATTCACATGAATCGGTTTAAGCACTGATTCAAAATCAGCATACACTACAAATGGCACCCTCATTTGTCTCTCAAAGTTTTCAAACATTAGTTTATTTTCCGCAACCATTCTACCATATTTATTGATCTTTAAATTAGTAGTTGGTGTTGTGGTACTAATGTGATTACAATCATACATATTATGACGTAAAAGCAATCTCTCATCAGAAAAATATATCAAACATCCGTCACAAAAATATTTTTTCTGTCTATGAGCTGATAGTTGATTAGAAACTAATCTTGAAAGATCTTTGATCCAACAATAGTGACCATTACCGGAGTCATCAGTTATAAACAACAAATTGACATGTCTCCGGAGTCTTCTCTGTGAGTATCGCAATGGACCAATCACTTCATACTTCATTTTACCCTTCTCAAATGTACTCTCTAAACCGTAAACATCAATTGAAATATCATTCCTATCTTCGAATCTTTCAATACTCTTATTATTAACTTTAACCGGAAAATCCATACCTGTGACATCTAAAACAGTGGAAAAATGTGGATATGACGTAATTTCGGACACTCGACTATCTGCAGGATATAGTGCTGATGTTATAGCCCAAGCAAAACAATATTGATCTTCATTACGAACATTCACAACAGCTTTCTTCCATTGAATACATTGAGGCAGCTTCACATATGAACGTCCTTCCAGTGGACTGTATTTATTAATGTTGACCTCGAGAAACAATATTTTTTCACAAGTCCAACCTGAATTATAAAAAAAAATATTACTATTCAATCTTATTGAAATTTTTAAAAAATAAATACCTGAGTCACGATCCTGGAACTCGGTCGTTTGAGCCACAATTACATCACGGAATCCATCAAAAACAGCATTCAAATCTGAAGATTGGTCCACTATTTTATTTTGGGAATTAAATGACTTCGTGTCCCTCGAATCATCAGTCTGAAGATTATAATTCCCAAAAACTTCCATATTCACCTTGATGCTTCCATGGATCCTGACGGCTGATTCCAGTAATTCAATGACCTTCTGCCTAATCTCATTGAAAAATGACATGTAGTCACTGGTTACAATCGAACTCTCCACCCTGTATGTAGCAATGCGGCAATTGAATGCATTCGTTATAATTTGAACACCGTCAGACAATTGAACACATGCATTATTTTTATGACTCATGGTTCTTCGGTGAGAATTCACTTGGGTCATAGGAATTGTCACATTACAACAATTGCACGTATACATAGGTGTTGCATTATCCACTCTAACCCGTTTCACTGCAGGCCCTCCTTGGCAACTCTGGAGCTGATGCCGACGAAGATTATCACTACGAGTGAAAGATTTACTACAGTCACAAGAATACATTTTATATAATAGTTCTCACTAACTCACTTGATGTAAACTGACATAGCCAACACTCGTACGCTTCTTAAATACACTCTGATAGGACCCGTCAAGACGTCATAGCCAACCCCACTTCTCAACTACATGCGCCAAGATTACCTCCCAACTGAATGCGATAACAGATGTCGATATACGAGCAAGCAGTGGTCGTTGCGGTCTCGGAGAGGGTAGACGTTAGGCAGACGGTCCTAGGCTGCCGTGGTGTCACCATCGATAGCGGGGCTAGAGCAATGCGTTACGTCACAACCTTCATCGCTTCGGGAGAGGTGAGGGCAGACCGATGAATACGCATTACTCTGCCACACGTCGTGGAGTGAACATGTCGCTCTCTAGCCGTTGAACGGTTATTGCTGTGACGTCACTCCACTACTAACTTGGTGCCCTCACACCGATGGAGCCTTTATTACTTGGAGGATCTTCGAAGTATGCAGACGTATGTTTGTACATAGACAAACAAGCACATGATGAAACCCTGTACCGTGCATTCTCCTACACACACACACACACACATAAACACACAAAATCTCATATGAAAAAAAAATCTGAACGATCCATGCACCAGACACTTCAAGGTCACAACGCCTTGACTTCACTGCACAACAAAAAAAGCAAATAACACGTCATATTGGTGGGGGGAGGATTAGAACCGGGAAAAAAATTCTGAACGATCCATACACCACACCCTTCAAGGTCACATCACCTTGACTTCACCAAACAACAACCAATAAAAAAAGCAATTAATACGTCATAGTGGTGGGGGGAGGCCGAGAATCAGCTGTAAACAACTACTTTCTATTTATGACATATTCAACATGGCGATTGAAATTCAATTTTGTGTCAAAGTATACTCCAAGGTCCTTGATATATTCTACTCTATTTAATGCAATACTATTCAACAAATACTGAAACAATATGGGTGAATGATTTCTATAAAACGAAATACATGTACATTTTTCCACGTTGAGTTTCAGCTTATTCATATCACAATATATTACAAATATAGCAAGGTCTTCCTGAATTTTTAAACAGTCTCTTATGGAGGTAATTTTTTTAAATATTTTCGAGTCGTCTGCATATAAGAAAATATTAGAATAAAGGAAACAAGACTGTATGTCATTTATGAATACTAAAAACAACAGTGGACCCAGGTGTGAGCCCTGAGTTACCCCTGAGGTAACCACGAAGGGTGTCGACTTGAATCCATTGATACTAACAAGTTGACTACGATTAAATACATAAGAGGACAGCCACCTAAGAAAATCGCCCTGTACACCAATTCCAGTTGATCATAACATACTCGACATGAGTATGTTATGATCAACCTTGTCAAAAGCCTTGCTGAAATCAGTATACAGTGAATCAACTTGTTCACGGCTGTCCAGTGCACTCGAGATATATTCGGTGTAAATGACTAAATTCAAACCCATAACTTAAATACGTTATGGGTTTGAATCGACCAATTTCATCACATTTCCGTTTATTCTATTTCGCCAGTTTTTTCACGGCATTTTCATGTCAGTTCTTCAATTCGTTGCAGGATTTTCACATGGAAAATGATTTTTTTTCATCGGTCGGTCGATACCCGATCGGTTCGACGTGGGTGCTTTGTTCACTCACTCAAATCGACGCCTGTGTTGATCGGTGGTTCAAGCACCAGGCTGAACGATCGATTCTCACCTGCTATCGTCCAACTTGTATTAGAAATCACACGATAAAAGGTGAGACCTCGTTAGTCTTTAGCTCGCACAAGTTTCGATTTCCGAGGGTTGTCGTTTGTAGGGCTGCGACATCTGGTTAATGGAAAAACATATTTTAAACAGATGTTTTCTTAACAGATCGAGTTGATAGCAGTACTATAAGTTTTTGACATCAAAGTATATTCCACCTTCTGTGCCATGGTTGGTTTTCGAACTGTCGGTATATCATGAATTTCTGTCAAGCATGTTTTTGGAATTAATAGAAGTTTATTTAACCACATTACACTTTACATGTTTGTAGCAAGTCATGACAAATTTGTTACATATGCTTACGCACAGCAAAAGTAATTTCAGATCGGATGAGTATAAAATATAATTTTAGATAAAAAGTAGAGCAACATAAAGATTAACATTAAAAACATGAAAGAAAAACATGATATAGCATATTTACGGTAGTCAGATGAATATGTTGGTTGTATGTTGGGACTTAGAAGCGATTTTTAAAATACCCCAGGTAATCAGAGACAGAGTAAAAGCAGCCCTCCAATAGTAGTTGTTTAATGGATTGTTTGAATTTATTCATACTAAGATCTTTCAGCTTGACTGGTAAACAGTTATATAAGTTGTAATCCAAAGAATTTTGTTTGTGATTTAGCTAGGCGATATCGATTTGTACAGATCTTTTCAGCGTATCACGTACGGTACTGATGAATATTAGAACGTTTTGGTAAGGTACTCGCAATTCTGAGGATTTCTAGCAAAACATGAAAAATGAGTAACGTTGGTACAGGCATGATACCTAGTTTTTTGAAAATTGGCTGACACGGTTCCCGAAAACCTACATTTGCCAATATTCGAATGGCTCGCTTTTGTAACCTAAAGATATTGAGAGAACCAGGTGAGTTTCCCCAAAGAACAATCCCATAATCAATGTAAGAATGAAAAAGCGAATAATAAGTAATTTTTAATATATCGAAGCTGGTAATATTTTGAAGTTGTCCTAGAACATAAATAGTGCTGGATAACTTGCTCCTAAGCTGATTTGTATGTTGATGCCAAGATAAACTATTTTCAAGTGTTATGCCAAGTAATTTCACGCTATCATTTGAGGGGCCTACAGTGGAGAATTGAAGACGTTGTGTATTATTGGTATTTAATTTCAAATTATTTGTTAGGAACCAAGTATTAGCTTTATTTTCAATGTCTTCCGATATTTCTGTTATTTTGTTGATACTATTTCCACTGTAGATTAAGGTGGTATCATCAGCATGAAGAATTGTTTCATTTGGCGCCATAAAATTGCAGAAATCATTTACGTAGATGATAAAAAGTAAGGGCCCAAGGATAGATCCTTGAGGGACTCCATGTACTACAGGTTTGAAGCTAGAAATGGTATTATTGCAAGAAACATCTTGATATCTATTTGTGAGGTACGATTTGATAAGTGTTAACGTCCATCATCATAACGTGTTCATCATCCACTCCTAATGATGGTCTCTGAACATATTTGTAGCGTGAAACAAAACTCGCTTCTAGCTCCTCCGTTATTACAAAGTAGAGTAGATAGAATGTGGTGTTATCAATTGGTAGGGTTTTCATTGCTCCTATTATCAAAAACAAGCATATCGTTATACCCTGCTGATACGGATTTTGAAATTTTCTTTTTCAATGTACGAATGCTTTCAATATTGACGAAAAACATAATATCTCAATGATAAACTGAAATTTCAACTCAAATTATTGCATTTTACCATCAATTTTTCCACTTCAGATCAAGCGTAAAAAGACTAGTAGTAATGGCTTTGATTGTGACGTCACCGCCCAGGTAAACAGATTCTCTGAAACATTTTACCTTCTGTGCCATGGTTGGTTCCAGGACTGTCTGAATGCCGTGCATTTCTGTCAAGCAAATTCATGGAATAACTTCATCATCAATTCCTAACGATGGTCTCTGAACATATTTGTAGCGTAAAACTAGGCTCGCTTCTATCTTCCCCGTTATTACAAAAGTAAATCAGGTAGAATGAAAAGTGTCATCAACTGGTGTGGTTTTCATTGTTCCTATTGCGGTCGCTCATTAACTCAATGGTTATCAATACATAAACATTGTTATCATAACTTTTCGTATGTGCATCTAGCCATTAATAATGCTCTTCTGCTTCTTTTCCTAATCCTTTCTGAATTTTGCTCAGAAGTTCTGCGATCTAGTATAATCACGCATATTCAACGCATATTACCTCAGAAATATAGAGGTCCAAGTTTCTACTTCTCCGTTCTGAGAACCTATGATCACTCATTATACAAAAAAAAAAGCAGTTGAAAGTACTTCCTTGTTCGTGTGAGTATATTCTGACACTTACCTGACGACATAAAGTCGTTTCTATTGGCTCGATGCAGTGGTCCTTTAGACGGTACTTCGTCTTTAATATACCTCTCAAGTAGTTTTTGGGGAGTGTCAGTTAATATGAGACCGATGATCTTTGAGTTCACACCCAGTTCTATCCTATTTTCCCAGGTTTCGGAATGGAATTATTTCTAATCAGGCCCCATATTGTAAGAATTCATTTCAGAAATCACAAGAGGTTTTTTTGCAATATTACTGATTATCTGATTTGATCATTTTTGCTAATGTAACCACACAACATTTTTTTCAAATGACCTTTCTGTTTTTTGTCATTTGAAGTTACTTCAAATACATGTGTCCCTCTTTCCCAGAAGTGTTGGTGTGTTTTTCAGCGAGTTAGTAGATAATGCTATAAGAATTCGAGAAGAGAAAAACATTAATCGTCCTGATATGATACATCTTCTAATGGAATCAAGGAAGGGAATGAAGTAAAATGAAGAAAATACTGTAGAAACAGGCTTTGCCACTGCAAAGGAAGTTTGTATTGGTAAGTCGATCTCTAGATATTTACATTGATGTCTGGGATATTTGAATGATGAAACCTAAACACAGTTGAGCTTTACTCCTGAACTCCTTTCAAATATATCTGTGTTCAACAACAAACAAGTACTGCTTCCAAACACCAGAACTTCAATACACACCTCGACGCGTTTTTTACCAATTAAGTTGGCATCTTCAGGAGATGGAGTGGATGGAGGTTCCAGTTCTACTTTTAATTGTATGATGACGGATTTTGAAATATTATTTTCCAATGTAGGGATGCTTTTGATATTAACGAAAAACACAATACTTCAGTGATAAACTGAGTTTTCAACTCAAATTATTGCATTTACAATAGTCACAAAATTATCACAGAAATATTTTTACAACTAACCTACCTATAGAACATATTTTCCTATGAAAGTCAATTGTTTTGTATCAGTTTTATAGCACTTTCCTGTGAAGTTTATAAACCTATTTTGATATTATTTTATAACTGCTTTCTGTAGCTTCAATGAAATTATTTTTTGGAATGCTTTCAAACACAATTTGGTTTTATTACCATAATGTCACTTTTCCCAACTATTTCAATAAAATAACTTATAAAATCAAATCATTTACGCTAATATATATTTGCTGTCGCCAAGAATAAAATGCAGCATGCAAGAAGAACCAGCTGACATTGATTCTAGAGGTCGTGTGATGAAGTATGATTTGTCAGTTTTATTTGACTAGCGTCCCAATAACTATTTGGGTATTTCTCACGAAATTTCAAAATTTGAGACATAATTAAAATTTTTTTTTCTAATGGAATTTTCTTTTTTTGTTGCTGAAATCAATAAAGTAGCTTGAAGAGATCTATTTAGAAGTCTTGGTCTGCCATTTTTTTGTCTATATTCTCTTAAAACTAAATATTTAAAAAAATAAAAAAGAGGGAATGCTTAACAGGGCGAGGGAATGATTTATTATTATTTTCAGATAAAAAACAAAGAATAATAAACAAAATTATGTAATCTTTATGAAATGAAAAAAAGATATATCTTATTCTGAAGGAGAGCAACTAAAAAACTTTGTACGTATAGTTGATATAAATAACTCAAAAAATTAACAAATATACTATTAAAAAGGTAATAAATGTTTTTTCTATCTTTAAACCTACAAGTATTTATTTTTAATCTTTGTATCTAATACTCTTCATAACTTTGAACTTCTTCATATATATTCAAGTGACAATAATAATCATTAATGTTAATTTTTTCTTGCGTTACTTTTTATTTTTTGAGATCAAATTAATCAGTCTTAGTTTTCACATCACTCTCATCTATCTCCGTTATAACATAATTCCCCTTCTTAACTAACTTTGGCGTCTTTATATTTTGTATCACGTCTTCCCAGCATCAGTTGAATATTGGTATGCTGTATGCATTGGCAAATATTTCGTGCATTAACATTTTGCCAAGTAATCCAAAAAAGTCGGAATCTGCAGAAGGTTGATAAACTTATCTTATAATTAACTGTGCTCAAAACCTGTTGCTGTAAATTATGCAGTGATCATATAAAACACGCTTTTGTTGTGTTTTACCTTCGTTGGATTTTAAACAGTATTTTTTACCCGATAACATTCTTGAATTCTCATCTTTCTCCAAAAATTCAATTACATCGTCTTCGACACTAAGCATTTTAGTGCTTATTTAGGCACTAAGCTTATTTTGCGAGGTTTTTGTTTTTTGGAAGTGTCTTTTTTGAAAAAAGGTTTTGATTCATGAAGTAACTTGTATTTATTTCTGCAGTGATTTGAATTTCAACATTTTGTTACACTTTTTCTTTTTTCATGTTTTTTTCCAAGACCATCATAACTTGTCCTAGGTCTCTTGTAAACGCCTCGCTGAAAAATAATTTCTTCTTCACAATCTCAGGAACTTTTATATTACCTTTTTACCTTTTCTTGTATTTTTCAGTTAATTTCACTGCATTCCAAATTTACAATTTTTGCATACAAAATAGCTCGGCGCCTTCGCATCTGTCGTCTATTTCGAACAGCTACATCTTCTCTACTTTGCTGCATATCTGATGCTGGACTTTGTGTGGGTGTATTATCAAGTACTCTCTGTGAATGTTTGTATGTATTATAGCTTTTTTATTTCCATACACTTTACTATTTTCTTTCCATTGTTTTAGTTTTTGTCTAAGTTCTCTAGCAGTCATATGTATAACTGATTTGACCTGACCTATATCTTTTTTCTTTAAATACTTTAATCTGTCCTTTTCCCGCAGTTTTTCCAAAAATTTGGTATTATTTTCAATTTTTTCTCCCCTTTTTCTATCATACTCTAATTTTTTTTCCGCAGCACTCAACCTCATTGACCGTGTCATTTTGCTACCATATACTTGTACCTGGTTTTAATTAAATACCATATAATACCAGTTGCTAGAAATAAATAAAAAATCTAAAAGAAATATAGAATACTTTATGAATCATTCCCTCATCCCACCGTCCTTTCCTCACTCCCAAATGTAGTGAGGAAATGACCATGAGGGAATGACGAATTTTAACTAAAGCTACAAGAATACCGCTACATAACCTCAATTTGTTGTTTACATTTCGAATATGCATATTACTCCCAAAAACGCATAAAAACAACAAATAATATACATATATACTAAAATACCTAATATATATGTAACGTGAGGTAATGATCGTCATAAATGTAACTCTTAACTATTTTTAACGTAATCGCCATTTTGAAACATTTGAAAGTGTTGCCAGGTACTAATTTCATAGGGTTATGTATAAAAATATCGTTTGATACGTTCAGAAATCGAATATTCGTTATATGGTGAGGAAATGATTTCATTTGGCGGGACATATTTAAAATCGAATTATCTTTTTTATAAATCCGTCGTTGTAAAATGACAGTTTTGACATAGAATAACGCACATCTCTCTAATTCATTTGCGATACTTCATTAATAGGAAATTTTGATTTATTTTAGTTGAACAGGCATTTTAGTAATATTTTTGTACTAAGGGACAAGGTGAGGGAATGACTTTCATTGTAACAAAGTGGCCATATCTTTTTTTTTTCAAGTGGCAATGTTCTCTTTTTGAACAAAAGTAGTATTAGACAGCATGAATTGAATAAAAAAAAGACTTGCGTTGTTAATGCATATGATTCGGAACCAATGACTCGGGAATCAAATTTCGCAATTTGATGAGAAATACCCATTTACCTAATAACGTCATCTAAAATAGGTCACTGGAAAAAAAATTAAGACAAGTGGTTCGTTTCAGCCGAAGACCCACGTAAACTAGTGCTTCAATTTGTTCTTGCTTGAAACCTGAAAAGGTTATTTTAATGATCCGTCGATTTGAGTAGAGCACCATGTTTAAATATACTCAAATCACTGGCTTAAAGCTCCTTTGGAATTCAGCCTTTATAATCGATGATACAATTTTCTTAGTCAAAATATCCTGACAGGTAATATTCATCCATAAAATACGTGAGAAATCCTATCTTCATTTTTATAGAAAACTACAGCTTCAAAAGTTGTCCGACTCTGCCGCAATGCCATCTAGAACTGAGTGTTTCTTAACAGAACAAACCTGAAGTGTTTTACACTGCAGTTTTGAACTTCGCCTCTTGGATGTTATATTCTATTTCACCCAATAAAGAACATTATTATTATTATTATAATTATTGTTGTAGAAGCTAAAATACGTTAAAACTCCTGCTATTAATACCAACAAATTTTATAGAACGACGCTATTTTAAAATGATAGCAACTCGGAATACTGACATTAAAAGAGTTGATAATATGAAATATTGCAGATGTTGATATTTACAGATGAAAAGTACATAGATATCATAAGATTATATTATTCAGAACAAACTGAGTTAATTTGCGACTGGAAAATTAGTATATCAACAGAGTGCATTATTGTATAATTGATGATTTCTTAAATTTTTTTTTATAAAAGAGTGGCGCGTTTAAATTTCACTAATTATAGGCTATATATTTGTCAATAAAATTTCATTCGCAGTTAAAATATCACAAACAAAGTCTTTACCAGTTTTATGATAACAAAAGTGGAATTATTAAAATGGCCCGAACCTTTCTATTTGTTAGGTGACATTATATTTTCCTAGTGTCCAATACAAAATTACTTCTTGGCCATTTTTCGCTTGATTATAGGTTTCCATTTATTGCGTATCTCTAGGCTGGCTTGGCTGAATACATTGTTGGACAACATGTTGGACTTCTTTGAATTTTCTCGTAAACCAATTTTCCTCCTTGTGTATGATCTCAGCTTGGGACTACTTGATGTTATTTTGGTGGGTCCAAACATGCTCTGCTATTCCTGATTTGCTGGTTTTCCCACGCTGTGTATGTTTCTTGTGCTCGGCAATGCAAACATTCAATAGCTTCTTAGTTTCACAGATAGGTATAGGATTTTCCGCACTCACAGGGTATCCGGTAAATGCAATTCTTGGAATCACAGTCCACATTTGGTGGCTTGGTTTCCGTGAGGCTGCTACAGATTATGTTCCTATGTTGTACTTGGAACCAATTCTTCTTATCCTTTCCGGTAATCCTCTGATGTAGGGAAGTGCAAGCACTGGTTGTGACGGCTCCTCTTCCTTGCGAGGTTCCTGCTCTCTTTCAACCAAAGTCTATTCCATCATCGCTTTGGAGTAGCCATTTCGTTGAAGATCATTTTTGATGATGTCTAGTTCCATCTCGAGACCTTCCTTCGTATTGCAAAGCCCGAAAATACGATCTGATAGAGTCTTGATGATTCCTTTTTCAGTCGATTGATGGTGGTTGGGTTCATGGTTCAGATTCTGTCCCGAGTGACTTGATTTTCGGTATAGAGATGTTTTCCTTTTAGTGTCGGTCCTCTTCAATTCACCAATACGTCCATGAATGGCAATTCGTTGTGGACTTTCTTCTCGATTGTGAAAGTAATGGAAGGTTTTACTCTGTTGATGTGTTTCAGGAAAGCGTCTAGTTCAGTATTCCCATGGTTCCATATCATGAAGGTGTCGTCAACGTATCTCAACTAGACACGAGGTTTCTTGTTGGCTTCTTCAATGGCCAGAGTTCCACCACTCCATAGATATATGTTGGCTATGACTGGTGGAAGTGGCGATCCCATTGGTAGTCCCTCATCTTGTGTAAAAAATTCGTCCTTCAGTTGAAAATAACAGTTTCGTACAAATCATCCTAGTAATTCCCTGATTACTTCTATAGTTGGTAAATTCGTTCCATCTTCTAGGTCTTCGTTTTCGGATAGCTTCCTCTGTATGATATGGAGTGCTTCTTTGACCGAAACGTTGGTATAAGGCTTTCCATGTCGAAACTGTTTAGTTGGTCTTGCTGAGTGAATTCAATTGCACCTAGTAGTTCGTCAAAATATCTTGAATTCTTCACAAACGACGATGTTTTCCTTATAATGTATGTATCATGGAGAGTGAAAATCTAGACAAGTTTTGAGTAGCCGAATCTCTGGAACTGATGATCGATGTGAGAGGAACGTACTTCTCCGTGTACGATCTCCGTGTATTGTGCCTTCTTAAGAACCTCTTCGATCTTCTGTTCCCAGAGAACAGTACTCGAATGACCCATAAATAGTTATCTCTCGGTGTCCAGTCTTCACCCGAAGACGATTGTGAATACTAACAATCGAAACGTCGCATCGTGAAGTAACTTGGTTTGGAATCTCTTAACTTTTCATATCTATCTTTTGTTCAGTCGTACTTTTTTATCTGTATTTTATTTCACTATTATTTTACTACAGATTTCTTTTACTTGATATAATTGTTATTCTTATCATTTTTAATTCTTCTTTTTATCAGTTCTTTCAGGGATTTCAAATCATTGTATAATGGAATGGATAATGGAACTAATAAAATTCATCATGAAACATTGTCGATCACCTTCAAACAAATATATTATCATCTGTTTTGGAATAGATTAGCTTTGTCATTTATCAAATCACTTGAGTGACAACCATTTCTGTTTTCAGAAACATTGAGGAAATTGCCACCTTCAGTGATAACTGATAGAATGTGTACAGCACCTTATACTATAAACCCAGCAAATCCAGGAGAGGATCCCGTGCATTTGGAAAAAAACTCCTACATATCTTCTCAATCTTTGCTATACACCGAGATCCTAAATATCATCCAGAACCAGAATGTTTCGATCCTGAAAGATTCAACGAAGAAAATAAAGCGAAAATCCGCCCATACTCTTTTATTCCATTTGGAGTTGGACCAAGAAACTGTATAGGATCAAGATTTGCTCTTCTTGAAACAAAAGTGATATTTTTCCATCTTCTGTCACATTTCGAACTACAACCGTTAAAGAAAACACCGCTATATGTGGAAACATCTGAGAAGAGTTTCAATTTGCTTGCTAAAGATGGTATTTGGATTGGAATGAAAAAATTGACAAAATAAACTCGTGAACATGATATTTACCTGCTCATTACTATCAACATCGTTTCCAAAATGATTTATTCCATGGAGAAAAAAACATGTAGGGATTCATATTTCAGCAAATTGAAGCTTGTAAATGAATTTATGATATAAGCTCATATTCATTAAATCAGTTTGAGATACGACTTCAAAAGTATCAGGAGCAATCAATAATTTTGATAAAGTAACTTGTTTTAGATATTTCATAGTCTAAAGCTTTACAAAGATCTAGTGACAAAAGTTTATGTTTCCTACGCTCGTCTAATATCAAATGAATACTAGAAATAGTGTCCGAAATGGAAAATTCTTTATAGCTCAATCTCCAAAAGCCATATTGATATAGAATTGAAGAATAAATGTATTTCAAATAGTTTGAAAATAAATTGTAGATTGCTCTACTGCTCCGTAGATTGCTAAAATGGATTTGCTTACTCAGAAATTGGTGTACACATAATCTGTTTTGAAATCTGTTTTTCCGTCAACCAGCTGTCGCACCCCTACGAATAACAACCCTCAAAATTCGAAACATGTGCGAGCTAAGGATTAACGAAGTATCACCTTTAAACGTTTGATTCCTTACACGGGTTGAACGATAGCAAGTGAAAATCGAACATTCAAACTGGGGCTTGAACCACCGACCAACACGGCAGTCAATTCGAGTGAGTAAACAAAGCACCCACGTCGAACCGACCTGGCTAATAGCATATTTTTCTGTCTCCTGGTAATGCTGCTTCAGTCCTCGAAACTATTCCACCATCACATAATTTTGATGAGATCATGTATTGCCCTCATTTCAGTACGGAACTGAAATCTCTTCGAAACAAGCCGAAATATGTGGCTATTCATCAGTCCCCTATCAAGGTTAATTCACAAGTGATTGATCCATCTCAAATGGATCAAGTTCATTCTTGCCCTCCAAATATGAGTTGCAGTCCTCGTGGTTCTGGTTTCCTTTCGGTGGAAAGGAAACCAGAACCACGAGCAAGAGCCGTATTCATCACTTGGAAGGATCGATCGCAGCTTGAGAAATGGTTGTTACGCAGATTAGGTGAAACATGTTCTTCCTTAAGAATCAGTAGAGTTTTATTGAAAATCTTGAGGAGAAAATTGGATTAGATAATTTGGAAAACACTTGCTACATGAATAGAATTTTTTAGGTATTGTTCATGACCAAGAATTTCAAAAACGTAGTTTCAACGATGAACGAGAACGAAAATGTTCCCTACTTATTAACCAAATTCAAACACCTGTTCATACAGCTGCAGATTCGTAGGAATATATTATCCTTCCCTCCAACCGATTTCCTGGAGTCTTTGAAGTCCACTAGATTTTGTTAGAACACCAAAAGGATTGTTTCAGATTCTTGGAGTTCTTGTTGAATACTCTTCATGAGCAAAACAATAGTAGAATCAATACTCTTGACCGCTCTGGATTGAATGATTTCGTACAGTGTATCTCCTCTTGTGTTTGTAAATCTTTTTTGCTGGAAAAATTCTCACTTGTTTACTTTGTAGTAAATGTTCAAGAGGTAGCAGAAACGAATGTGAATATCTGGAATTTCAACTAGCGTTTCCTAATATGACTAATAACCAGTCCGTGCAAAGCTTATTGTTGAATCATCTAAAAATGGAACTTTTAAGAGATGATGATCGACTGTATTGCCAAACTAACTGACTGTTATATGAAACAAGTATAGGGCACCAATCACTGGTGCCCTACCAGTGATTTTATTACTAACGTTGATGATCTTCAAACATGACTCAACCTCTGACGGAAGCACCAAATTCTTACGAAGGTTCTAAATAGATGAACACTTCAATCTAGCAGACCACTATTATAATATCCATGCAGTCATTGTTCGCTGTGGTTCTGGCGTTGAATTTGGTCATTATTACGCCTTGGTCAAAGACGAAACGGAGTAATTTAACTTTGACGATAGTCGTGTCACGAAGTGTTCTGGCGATCTATTGAATTTACTGGAGCCTTTGGAGACTTCCTACAGTTCCTTTTTTGAGAGAGAGGATATTATCAGATCAACCTCGTCAGATGATGTGGTGCTGCAGGTTTTCCCGCAGCTGAAAATGTAAATACGCCACTGAAATCAATGAAGTCGCCCCGGAGCGCCAATTAATTTTTGTTGTTGTTTTGTTATTTCATAATTTGTATTTAGGAAGTGTTATTACATCATAGGTGTATGCTACTAGTGCTAACTGGAATATTCAGTATTTCTGAAGCAGCGGTGATAAGTCCGATTTAACTTTCTTTGTGATTCCATTATATTCTAGGGGCATTTTTTGTACTCAAATCATCAGTTCATATCGTAAGTTACCAGCCTCATACAAATTGAATATGGTTGACTCATTTTTTATTTCTTCTCAAAACTAATGAAGATACATGACTGTTTTGGACCATTTTCAACAAAGTGGCCATTGAATCTCTCGAAAATTTCCGCATTGCCTTCTGCTTACTTTTCATTCTACATATTAAGAATCATATAAGGTGTTAAGTTCTCGGGAAACCCCACTATATTTGGTTATAATTATGAGCATATGTCAGAATATAATTCGGATTTGACATCACCTCGTAATTTCCTCCCGCATATCGTCAAGGGGACTAGCCAAAAAATTGTTCTTCTTCGCGAAAGACGAAGAGAATGTTTGAGGTTGACAGTGACAGTACGTATGTAAAGCGTACGACTCGGTGGTGCTATCGAGTATTCAGAATTCAAAGTGCCGATTTTCGTGTACACCTTTATACCCATAAAGCAATCAACCCCTTATAGTCCACTATTCGCTGCTGATTGGGCGGATGCATCCCCTTTACCCGGAAGCTGCAGACTAAGAGCAGGCAAGGTGAAATACATGCCAAACTCAATCAGCTCCGCAACATTAGGAATTATTTTCTCCTCTATTCCTGATGATTTTCGCAGTTCATGGTCTTCCGTGTTGATTTTGAGGTTTCATATTTATTTGTAGTTTTACTTTTCCTCACACATATAGGTATTGTTGTAAACCTTCAACAGTTGACATATAGGTACTGTTGAAAACCTTCAACAGGGACAACAGTCTTTTATCTTTAGCATGCTGAGCACGATACATGAAAGAGTATTGACCTGCTGAAGATACTACACGATAACCATGGGCTGCAGCTACGTCTCCAGCATGTTGAGCTCGACTAAGGTGTCTTCTAGTGGCTCCAGTACCAATGTGGCTCTAAATTGAACCGGCTACCCTCTGGGTTGGCGACTGCACCTATTTGCAGGTGCCTTCGAAGTAGTTGAGCCTAAGGCCCCGTGAAGGGCGTGCAGAACCACACGGGGGTTGGTTCAACTGTCCTGGAAAATCATTCTGATTTTGAAGCTGGCCAAGTCTACATCGAGCCAATCTTCGTTCTGAGAACTGACAAATCCAACTACTCTTCTCTTTCTTTCCGGAATTCGACTAAAATAGAGTTCACCATTTTTGATTTCTCCATTAATAGTTCTCAGAATAAAGTTTCATTTTGTACCACCTGACGTACCTTTCTACTTATCGAGCCATCAATACATTTTCTCCAATCGACCTACCTGAATGAAGAAAAGCAACGTGAAGGGAAACCACGTTACAATTGGCGTCAGAGCAGTTCAAGTGACGTTACAAATTTGAGTGGATCATGGATAAGGCACAGAGGAGATTTCGATAAAATTGTACAGGTAGGAAAAAGGTGAAGTCACAATGACAAACTTGAAAAAAAAACATCTTGTGGTCTGGATGTACAAATTTCAGATGAAGGACCTTCAACTCGAATTATCAAAATGAAGTTGAGACAAAACTGGCACAGCGGATTCAAAGAGAGTTCCCGTTGTCTTCTGCAGTTCAGGGTTACAACTTAATGCTCGCACCGAAAATCACCGGATCTCATGTAAGGTCGTATTTCCAGTTGTAGTCAAGCTGAAACTACACTCTAGCAGGAAAGTACAACGCGTGCATGTTAAGAATTTTAAACCAACGCATTGATGAGCGTTTGGTAAATCAAACTAGCCTATAAACATCGTACTTGAAGCAGATCAGGGCCCGTCTCAGAAGGGGCATAAGCCTATAGTACCCACTACACTACTATCCTATGTACTAACATTCATTCCAATGCTGGAACTCTATTCGCCCCCTCTACTAGTGGAGCAGGGACCACTAGAGAAATTTCGTGAAACCAGGAAAACCTGAAATCCCTGGAAAGCCCATTTCTTCTTGGTTGTCAGGAGTACCCGAGGGGATACTCAAGATCCTTCCGAAACTGTTTCAGAAAAAATTTCGCCTACGCAGGCAAAATATTACACGACGACTACTACTACCGTTACTATATCGCCTTCGAAAGGCGATATCGCCTTCGCAGCAGTAGACGAAACATCAGGCATGAAATCCTGCAGACCACCGCCGAAAAACCCGGAAAATAGTCTTCATATAGTTATTTCTGGAAGTGAAGGTTTACATTTTCCAACATGGAGATCCGTTTCGTCTCTTTACAAAAGCAAACAGACCGCTCAACCTCAGAAGTAAAACTTAGCACATGACGATACAGGCAGAATTAAAGAGGCAGGAGAAGTAGGGCCGAAAGACGTAGTCGAGCAAACACAGGTAGTGGCAGCAACCCTACAAACTAAACCACAGACTTTGGATAAATCAGTCTAGTTGTAAAACTCCGGACATCTCCAGAAAATGACAAATGAGATTTTGCCGAAACTTTCTAAAAAGGATCCTTATAAGGATGAAAAACACAGAACACAGCGAAATCCGAGAAAAAAGCTTAACATACTTTGTCTGTGAGAATCTTCCAATAAAATCCTATCCACAAATGTGATTTGTAATGAAAACAAGGAAAACCAATATAACTATAACAATAGTGAAAAAAGTGAATAGTAAATAATATATTTTTATATCTTATACCAAAATTAACAAGCATCGTACACTATTTTTTCCATAGTGACGAAAACTCGACTACTACTAATCATATACAATTACACTAGATAACAGATAAGAAAAAAAAAATTGCGGCTAATATTATAATGGCTATACATGAGAGTTTGAAGCTTCCTGACTGCGATTTCAACATCAAAAATTGAAATTGTATATCACGTACAGATTTTGAGCTATTTGAGCTACACTACATGCAAATTAATTTGTCAACAATAGATTAAAAGGCGGACAAATTGATTTGCAGGTACTGGTTCCACTAGTTAATTACCGAAAAATTAATTAGGATAATCATCATTTAACAAACAAAGTCCACATCGGACCAAAAAACTTCAGGTATATAAACAGCTAACCCTTGTCTTTAGATTACGTATCAATTTGCTTCTCCTGAAGATGCTAACCTTGTTAGCGAAACGCGCGTCGAGTGCAAAAATATCATTTTGGTGTTAGGGTAATTGATCTCTAGAAAAAGTTTTCATCTTTTACACCAAAGGTTTCCATCTCATCGTTTGAACTGATTTTTGTGGAAATCATAGTGTTTTTGGATACTTTCATCAATATGGCTTTCTGGATACCTTTTGAAACAAATGATAACATTACGTGTGAGGAATCTGTGTCAATCGACAGGGATCCGGAATTTAAAAATAAGGACTTATATGTTCGAATTCAGCGAGTAATTTTAAATATTCATGAATGCTTGAAGAATAAGAAAAACTGTCATACTTTACAGAATGCTATCGTGAATAGAATATGCGAGTTAACGAAACTATCTCGTTCGACAGTTCTTCGAGTCATTAAAATATGGAATGTCATTGACCATGCAATGAAACGAAAACAAAGGAAAAAAAAATTCGCAAACGTTGATGGTGCTACAAAAGATGTGATTCGGCAAACAATTTATGGTATTTACCATAAAAATGAAGTACCAATCTTGAAAATGATTTGGTATAAATCACTCGACTATCCCGATTACAATTACAAATCGTTAGAAACTCTACGAGGTGTCTTATTGTCTTGTGGTTCCAAATATAAAAAATTTAACAATCGGATGGTCATAATGGAATCGACACGCATTGTTCAACTCCGATAAGAATATTTGAGGCGAATGAAAAGCTACCGAGAATCCAGCAGACATATAATCTACCTCGACGAAACTTAGTTTGACATCCATGATGTTGTTAAATATGGCTGGGTAGACGAAACCAAGTATTGTGCTTTGAACACATCTTCTTCAAGGGGAAAACGTGTTACAATTTTGCATGCCGGGAATGAAAGTAGTTTCGTACCTAACGCTTTGCTTCTATCGGCCAAAAATATAAAAGATTCGTCTGCAGATTACCACGAAGATATGACTGCGGCTTTATTCGAAACCTGTTTCAGTGAGCAGCTTCTCCCTAATATTCCTCCAAACTCGGTTATTGTTATGGAAAACGCTTCGTATCATTCTTGGTTATTGACTACAATACCAAACAATAACATAAAAAAGCAGATATTGTTGATTTCATGCAAAATCATGACATGAAAATACCCGAAAAAATTTCAACAAAAAAGGTATTACTGGCGACCATAAAACAACGTAATTCCAAAAAAGAGTATATTGATTCGATGTGTGAAACACGTGGTCATATTCTCTTACGTTTGCCTATATACTATTGTGTGTTCAATCCAATTGAAATGGTTTGGGCCACAACGAAAGAAAGCTTGCGGAAATGTAATCAGTCACCGACTTTGAATGCTGTAGTGTCTGACAATTTAAGGCGAGTGGTGAATGAAGTAGGTAATACGGATGTGTGGAAGAATTGTCTGGCCCACGTTATAGAAGAAGAGAACAAATATTATGTGCAAAGTTCCATAAATCCGATCGTTATTCAACCCGATGATGATTCCACCTCATCCGAATATAGCGAAGAAGAATTTTGATTTTTCTAGCAATTTTGTTGGCCTCTATTATTTTGTAAATATATGTTTGACGAGAATTCGGTGTGATTATTTGTGTTTTCATTGTATTTTAGAGTTTTCGACTCGGAAATCAACTACCTTTAATTTCGAAGTTTTTCATAATTACCCATGGTGGAAAAATTCAGTTGAGATAACTTTTTCATGGGGTGATCAATTGCTATGATCGTAAGAATGAGAACTGAAAAACTATCACTATCACTATCATATATGCCGACGCCTATGTCGAGGCAGGAATTCCTTCTCTGTGCTGTTCCAATTGGTATTGGAAATACTATATTGCGTTCACAGGAGTCAACTTATTTCCTTAACAAAGATAACACTTATATAATACTCCTAATATTCGCGTGTTTGCTAACCTCGCTTCTTTAATACTAACTCACCATTACTCGCGTTAAACCAATTGTCAACCTGCTACTTTTATAGCGGTTCCGTATTTCTGGTATTTTCTGGAAACTTCGAGTATCGGGAGTTTGAGAAGCGGCATTACAAGTCTCATATACTGCGGAAGCAGATTCGAATACTGGGCAGAGCCGTTGTGTTGCCAGATTTTAAACAATTTCTTCAATTTAGAGAAAAAGCAATGTCGTGTTCATTACATTTTTGTGAAAAAAATCATTACTAAAAAATCATTACTCAAAAATTTCACGTGTTAGGACAGTTCTATTACCATTTTCGCATTTAGGGACCAAAAATTAACAAAGAACTGCCTTTGGCATTACAGTCGTGAATTGGCTGTAAATTAGTGTTATTATGAAAGTAACTGCCATCTGTCATAATGCAACGTCATAGCCAACTAGAAAAATTTGTAATCTGCGCTCTTTTCTCTGATATTGATTATGGAAAAACATCCATGGTTACATACATACTCTTCTCTTAAACTAACCCTAGTAAATGAAGAATATCAGGTAAGTATCAAATATGATTTAAATTACGTTTTTTATACTATTGACATACTATGAAATACATTTCTTCACCAACTTCAGTGAATGTAAAATATTGTGATTTTTTCATATATTTCGAATACTGTGTCATCTTCCTTCAATAGCAGGTTAACAAAACGTGTGTGGTCTGCTTTAGCTCCTTCAAAATGAGTGTGAGGAGAATAATTTTAGTTATGTATCTATCTACAATTCAAAGAATATAAGACAATCATTCAATTTGATTTTATTACGACATAGAATGTTGATGTGATGATGAGCTAGTGTTTTGTTGTTTCGAGTATTGATCTTAGTATCCTTATAGCTAATCTCATCATTATATTCAATTTAGAGAATTGATCTGATCTCTGACGTTTTACAGTTAAAGTGCTCTTTTATGGTGAACAGTTGTCCACGGTACGTACGCATTGATCTGTAGTGAATAATAATAATAACACGTTTGTATTATGAACTGGAAATATATAAACGGCAGTTGATTTTCAACTGAAAACCAGCACAACATTGATTTTCTTTAGATTTCTCTTCTAGAAAAGTTTTATTCAGAACATTCGGAATTGTGGCGTTGATATTATTGTGATTTTTTTGACAAATTCGTACAGGGAGATTGTAGCGTTGAAAAATTGAAAAGATTTATACAAAACTAAAAAAATCTGTTTAAAATCCGTTTTTTCCGTTAACCAGCTGTCGCAACCCTACGAACGACAACCCTCAGAAGTCGAAACTTGTGCGAGATAAGGATTAAAGAGGTCTTACATTTTAACGTGTGCTTCCTAACATTTTATTCTTTTTCGTTTTATTGAAATTCCTACACTAACTCTCCTTACTCATTGGCCGATATAGTTATTGGAAGGAGGGAACAATTTTCGATTTCAAAGCTTCCTCAACAGTTTCTATTGTATTAGGACTTATAGTTTTGATATTGATAGAAAAGAACTGTCCTTTTTTTATTTCTGGGTAGTAGGAATGCGAGAGGAAATTGAGTGAAACATCATAGTGGCCAAGTTCATCAAACATGAGTTTCAATTGTATGACCGAACTCTATAAAAATATACATAAACTATAAGACAATCCTTCTGAGTATTTCGCTCATTTATCATTATTCACTGTGGTTAATACGTCTATATCATCTAATAATAATAATAATAATAATAATAATAGACACGAGACACCGGTGTTGCCCTACGCTCCGGGGGATATTGAATCCGTTGTGTGGAACGAGAAGTGCCGAATTTATTGGAACTATTCGTTCCCCACCCTCAGGCTCATACAAGCTAATAAGCCTGATGTAGTCCTTCTCGACCACCAGAACAAAACGATATTTGTCGTGGAGTTTTCAGCTCCTGGCGAGACGAATACCGTCAGAAAAGAGGAGGAAAAACGGATAAAATATCGAGATTTTCTCTTCGAACTCCGCAGACTCTATCCAGATCACTCTGTCAAGATGGTTGTTCTGATTATTGGAGTCCTTGGTGGAATGATGTCTTCTCTACTCTCGAATCTCAAAATCATACCGGCTTGCCGCACTAAGGCAGAAATCTTAGCCGCACAGATGCAGAAGGCTATCATTCTTGGCTCACTGCGTTTGCTCAGGGCACATGATTCTCGGACCCAATGATCACTTACTCCACGGTGTGGGGAGTGGTCATTGGTTGATTATGCTGGCGCGCCCTCCCGAATGTATCGGGGCTTTGGGGGATAGGGCCTGACCAGCGCACACTACGGTGAAAAAAATAATAATAATAATAATAATAATAATAATAATAATAATAATATTAATTCACCATTCAATGAAATTTAAAGTGTTTAAAAACATATGAGGTTTTATAATACAATTATCAGTGTATTTATCAGATAACCAAATAAATAAAGAAAATCCACGAAGGCTCAGCTTGTGCATGTGTGTCAAAATTATTTGTGACCTTCGCGCCTACAATGCATTTCTTTATCATTTTCATTTTTGGTACTCCAATCGAATGTATTCTATAACGTGTATGATGTAAGTGATCAACAGTTTTAACATCTTTGATATTTTGTCGTTGATATACCAGTAATGTTAGAGCAAAAATTTATCGTATGTCCATCAGTTCGGCTTCAGTGTATAGATCGTCGCTTGGGTAAGTATAGGGTCTATTCAAAATGATATTAATAATCCACTTGTGGAGTGTCTCCAAGTTCTTAAGGTAATGATTAGTGACCCCTCCCCATGCGATAATACCATACAACAGATGTATTTTCACTAATGCATGATAGACAATTTTAAGATGTTTCTGGCCAAGGATGTTTTTAGGTATTTGAATTTATATATCAAGGTTCAGTCACTAAATACGTATCTGATCATTACTAGCAAACTCAAATAAACAAATGATCAAAGTTTGTTTTCATTCAGATACAGTGCGTATTTTTCCCGGAAGACAAGTTCATGAAGTTCAATCAACTGATAACAGGCATATAAAATAATGTAATCAACACAGTAATATCACATTTCTGAAATTGTAGAATATTGTTACCAACTATCAGCTGTCATAAATGTTCCGTGAATAAGTGAGTTTTCAATATGTACATATATCGTATAGTCGAAGTAAATGATATTGTGCACTCCTCAATTTGGTGGCACTCTCAAAGGACAAAAAATCAATACATAAAAATAAAACTAGTCCACGTGGACCGTAGACTTAGCGTTTCGTATTGTATAATTTTCACTAACCGAGTAATATGATTAGCTGAAAAGTCATAAAATTAAATTTGAAGTCATGTTACGGTGTGACGAATAGAAATCGGGAATGCGGAGATGGTTATCGCCGTCGTGTTCAGTTCAGTAACTGATCGCGATTTGAATGTTGAAATTTGATATTGGTGCAGTCATAATTACTTAAAATTGTTGTTATCTATTTCGTCCTTAGGCAGGTACTGATAGTAATAAAGAGTGTGATAACAACGCAGACTTTTTCCAGTGTAGTGATTGCAATAGCGATGGTGAATAATGCAAACAAGAGATACCAGTGGATGAGATTCGGGTGCATTTGAATATTAAAACAAAGAGAGTATGTTTCAATGTATATAAGAATCTACATCTCAAGTTTCGCTTCGAAGGGAACAAACTATTATAAGCAACATCAGATTTGACCGAAATTCCTTTCACAACTGCACTTGAAATACTCAAAAACAAACCTTGTGAACGCAAGACACGATGTGATATAGGATTTCCAAAACCTTTAGATGTTCATCTAATGAAATGATTGAGAAAAACAATATACGACTGTTACAAAAGCAATGAGATTCCTACAACTGAAATCGTAAGGAAGAAATTGAATACTTCCGGCCATAACGTGAGCTGCTGTGACAAAACTCTTCAGAATTTAATAAATAAACCAAGATAAATATTTGAAATAATAAACAAACGTCAAGCACTTATGGAAAGCAGAAGAAGAGTGGAATTGCGTAACAAATACTTAGAACAAATAACTAAATATAGACAAGAACAACAACAAATTTTCTATTTGGACGAAATACTCACGACACAGTTACGATAGGGTGGACTAATGTTCGAGAATGTGTACGCCTAACATGCCTGCAAACTAATCATTGTACATTGCGAAGGAAGTAAAGGATGGGTTCCAAATTATTTGAACATGGAAGCTAATATTTTCGAGGAATGGTTTGAAAACACATTGATCCCAAATTTGGATGCAAATAGTGTAATTGTTCTTGACAATGCTCTCTATCATTCGCGACAGCTCATCAAAGTACCGGATAAAAAATCGAGGAAAGATGAAATACAAAGTTTTTCAATGGATAACAATTTCTATTTTGAAGATTACTATATCAAAAACCAACTACTTGAAGTTTTATAGGCAAAAATATTTGAAAAAGTGTAGGCCCTTGAAAGTATTGCTGAAAAATATGGACACACCATACTGAGAGTCCCCCCCTATTTTTATGTTTTCAATCCCATCGAGTTGATTTGGGGAAAATTGAAACGAAGCATCAGGCGTAAAAATAGTTTTCCAAAATTCGATGGGAAGTAATAGAGCTAATTAAAGAAGAAGTATTCAATATTACCGAAGAAGACTGACAGAAAAGGATTAAAAAAGTATTTTTAGTATCGAAAGCTTTGGTGAGATCAAAGGAGACCACAAATCATTTAGAATTTTTCATTTTCTGTGGTTGATCCTTTCATAAATCCATATTTTCAGTCGGTTATGACATTGTGGATCTCGAAAAATTTAAGCATTCGGTTTTTTAGAGCCGTTTCGAATATTTTGGAAAAGTTATTCATTAGGAAAAAGGAGAAGATTAGTCGGAACAGCACTCAAGAAAAATTATTGGCAGACCGCGGACATGTGTTTATGGCTATTGGCCTTATAAGTGCGGTGTAGCTAAGTGCAGAGAAAGAAGATTTAACTAGATGGCGTTGTTATTGCACAGCATAATCTCATTACTCAGCCATGTGACATCTCCTCCAAAGTTGGTTCCAGAACAAATTATATTATAATATGATTGGTGAAAATTTCTGAGAGGTATTTGGTGTTAATTTGGAGCATCATTTTGGGATTTGAAACACTTGAATCACTTGCCCAACCGAATGAATCAACCAAGAAATATGTGATGTATAATAGTGTATGATACGTACTATCAATGAGGCGTCTGATCCTGATGAAGTGCCCGTCATCGTAATTAAAAGATCATTTCGATGCTATGGCATTTTTGTGTATAGCTCACCAGGTTCCTGAAAGAACGTTCCCTACAAGTGGCCGTCGATGGACACCCCTCGAATACTTTTAGCAGCATCGTTGGTGTTCTTCAAGGATCCATATTGTCTCCAATCCTCTTTTTATTGTATATCAACGACTTATTGGAAAAAACCAAGAATCCAATATATTGCTTTGCTCACGACTACACACTTGTTTCGTCATTCCTTTTGGATTCCTGGACATCGACTGCAGATGCACATCTTCACCGGCAGCAGGAGGTTGCATAACGAGGATCTAGAGGTGATTTCGAATTGTAGTGAAGGTAATTCTTGAAAAAATTAATATCCCCGAACCGGATATAATTTCGCTCTCTGCTTCGATAAGTTTGTTGAATGTTGAAATGGACACTATATCTTGGCACAATTGTGATTCTGAAATTGCAAAGGCCGCTTCTCAAAAGTTCAGAGAAATATTCCGAACCAGAAAACTGTACACACCTAAGCAACTTCCGAAGCTTCATAAAGCTCTGATAAGACTTTCTTTGGAGTAATATTCTCATGTATGGAACTCCGCCCCTAAGCATCCCCTGAAATTGCTGGATTCCATCCAGAAAAGAGCCATCCGCCTTACTGAAAACACGAGCATCAATTGCAACCTTGATAGTCTGAAACATCGAAGGACGGTTGGAAATTTTTCACTCTTCTATTGATAAGTCCACGGAAGATGTTCCAGTGACTTGTCACATTTGGGTCCATCAAGAAAAGTAGATACATATCAGAAATACGCGACGGACTGTGACAGTACACCTCGAACTTCACTGTTTAAGAACTCTTCTATTTGTAAAAATGCGTTAATGTGGAAAAAACTTCTTCAATTTCGCAATTTCATTTCGCAAATGAATTCAACCTCCAGCGATTCAAAACCTTAATGATTTTCCTGTAGTGAATGTGTTTCTTCCCCAAAGAAGAGAAAGAAGGACTAATGAAATTGAAAGAGAATTTTCACCGTGCGTTCTTATCTCTGTTATTCTCAATAATATTATTCAACGGTTCCCACTACGATTATGTCAAAAAGTAAAATTGTGTGATTAGGTCGACCATCTAGTTTGAAATTGAATAAAAACTCAAGAGACTCAATGTCAAGTACTCACTTGAACGATCTCCTTCATGAAAAACTTCATACTCACAAGTAATGGCCACATTTCTGGCTCATTGCATATTATACTTTCATCTCATATACTTGTTAAATGAAATGAATGAAAACACTTTTGTCTAAATACCACTGGTAGATTTTATTTATACGACCAGTTTCGGGTTTGACCCGAAACCGGTCGTATAAATAAAATCTACCAGTGGTATCTATACAAAAGTGTTTTTATTCATTTCATCTGAGTGATCATGAATTACCATAAATAAACAAGTCATCAATCACACATATCACATACTTGTATTTGTATTTTTTCAGAGTTTGAATGAAACATGTTGACAACAATCGTACTAGCATTATTAGCAGTAACAGCGTTTTATTACCTTTTCATCAGACCTCTGAGTTACTGGAAAAAAAGAAATATAAAACAGGGAAATCCCGTTCCAATACTTGGCGACTACTGGCGGTTTTTCTTCAAAATGGAGAGTTTTGCCGATTTAGTACGACGTCTCTATAATCAATTTCCAAATGAAAGGAATTACGTTGTCACTGACCCCGGATTCTGCTGACACTCAGCTACAATTCCTAGGAAAGCTTCTTATCAGCATAGCCGGCCAGAGAGCATCGCCTCGGGAAACGACCTTTCGCATTCAGTCTGATTTTATACATGTAATGTTAAACATCGTTTTTAATAATTTTTATGTATTGAATAAAAAATCATTTTTTAAAAGACTTTTCGGTTTTTGGAAAACATAAGTGGCGCAGTCGGTAGGATTTTGAAAGTGAAAAAGTTCATCGCGAAATTGTTCGCTTCAGTTTTTACTGTTTGTTCAAAATCGCGAACGTACGCATCCATCGTGGAAACGACGTTCATAGACAATAAGTTGGAATCGAAAAGCCTTCAAAGCAGTAGCAGTCCATAACCGAGATGCAGATGGCTAAGCGTTTTTTGATTTTATTGTAAGTACACTTCATTTATGTATGTCAGACTCCTCTGAAACTTCAGAGTTCCTATAAACATCCTCCTTATCCAATATTTAATAAAAAATAAATCAATAATTCCAATACGATACCAATATTGTCAAATATATAAATTGAATTTGATATTATACCTAATATCGATACAAATATTCAACATTTATAGTAGTTTGCATTGAAAATTCATAATTTTTTTGAGATTTTTGAAATTTTATTTTGAATTTTTTCAAAATAGATTCTACTATAGATTTATTAGTAAATAGACTTGCAGCTCTCAGTATGCCTGACGCTGTGATTGTTCCCACGATTAGTTCTGATCTTTTGAGGACCATCCCTGAATATGACGGGAATCCAACTGGTCTGGTAAGATTTATAAAAACAGTTGAAGAACTATCAGCAATATATTTTGATAATACCAATGCTAATGCACCTCAAAATTTATTGATTGTGAACACTATATTTTCAAAACTCACGGGTGCGGCTCTAGAAGCAGTAAATATTTATAATGCTAAAACTTGGTTAGAAATCCGAGAAACATTATTATCAAATTTTGGAGATCAGAGAGACCTAAATTCTCTCAATCAAACTTTAATGCATATGAGACAAGGGAATGAAACCCCGCAGCAGTTTTATTCAAATTGTATTCATGTTTTAAACACTATTTGTAACTATATCGACTTACATACCACCACCGAAGTTGAGAAGAAATGTGAAAGAAAACTTTTTACTGGTCAAACTTTACGCGTTTTTCTGGTAGGTTTAAAAGAACCATATGGTACGAGAGTAAGGGCTCGTAATCCTCAGTCATTACCACATGCTTTGACAATTCTCAATGACGAAATAAATATTTTGAATCTACAAAGAAACTTCTTCCCAAAACCTCAAGTAAACAACTCTCGCCCTAATCACAATCAACAAAGTCGACCTCCAAATCTTACTTATCAACAACCCCACACTAGTTTCAATACACCGAGACCTACTTTTTCTTCACCAAATTTTCATCAGCCAAATGGCAATGTACAACGCCCCACATTTCCAAGTCAACCTATACCTATAAGACCGATCAACCGGCCCCCTCAAAGATTTTTCACGAACTCTCAAGTATTCGGGAGACCTCCAAATGTTTGGAAAAATCCTCCAAACCGACCAAATACAAATAATATTCGACCTACCCCTATGAGTGGCATATCACATGGCACAACTCTCAGACAACAAACTCGTCCAAACACCTTCCAGAATAATAATCAGAATAGAAATTTCATTTCGGAAGAACTCTTCCATACTGAACAAAGTTCTGTCCCTGTCGTCGAATACTCTGATTCAACCCCAGACGAAATTGATGAAAATAACGCTAGTTATCAACCAGACGAATACGTATATGATGAAGAAAATTTTGATCCAGAAAATTTTCTAGAGGCCCAGGGTCAAGAAGACCACACTTAATTATTGAAACAAATAACATCGAAGAAAGGCAGCTCCCTTTCATTGAAATAAAACAACCTCCTCTAAAATTGTTAATCGATACAGGTTCGACACGTTCATTTTTAGATCCAGTAATTGCTAATCGATACTTCAAAGATTTTATTCTTGAGGAACCTTTTTCGGTATCGACTTGTTTCAATACTTCAAATCATAATTCGTCTCTCATAATTCCGGCTTTTGAAGAACTAAAAACAAATAAGAAAATAAAATTTTTCCTATATAAATTTCACAATATATTCGATGGCCTATTGGGAATCGATAATTTGAAATTGTTAAAAAGCCGGTTAGATCTTATTAATAGTAAAATAATAACCCCTGAATCGACCATAACTATAAAATATTTTACATCGAACCCAACTCTCTTGTTCCAAAAAATTATTCCAAAAAATTCCAAAATTTCCGCACAAATTCCTGTTGACTGTCCAGACGGTTATATTATGATACCCAAACAAGAAATCTTGTCATGCCTGATTCCAGAAACGTTAACTGTAGCATACAAAGGAAAAGCATCTGTTGAAATTTCAAATCCAACGGAAAACGACACCAAATTAACCATGCTTTACCCGGTTAAAACCGTATCCCTTAAAAATGATAATACATATCAGCTTCCAGAGTTCCCCACCATAAGCGAACATGACTGGAAAAATAACTTTGAAATTCACTTCTCTGAAAACTTACAGGGTGTACCTAAATGTGACATTCAAAATATAATACGGACAGACCACCTTAATTCTGAAGAGAAACGTCAATTACTAACACTGTGTAGACAATTTTCAGACATCTTCTACAGAGAAGGTGAACCATTAACTGCGACAACTGAAATAAAACACGAAATAAAAACTAAGGATGAAATTCCGGTTTATACGAAGTCATACCGTTATCCTTTCATTCATAAACAGGAAGTTCAATCCCAAATTCGTAAAATGTTGGACCAGAATATAATACGACCCAGCAAGTCCCCTTGGTCGTCTCCTATTTGGATAGTGCCCAAAAAGGAAGATGCGTCTGGGAAGAAAAAATGGCGAATAGTCATCGATTATCGTAAACTCAATGAGAAGACGATCGATGACAAGTATCCAATTCCTAACATCACAGATGTTTTGGATAAACTAGGCAAGTCTATGTACTTCACAACACTTGATTTGGCATCTGGCTTTCACCAGATTCAAATGAATCCCTCTGACATTGAGAAGACAGCCTTCAATGTTGAAGGAGGTCACTACGAGCACCTGAGGATGCCAATGGGCCTCAAGAACAGTCCAGCGACGTTTCAGCGCTGTATGGATAACATCCTCAGAGATTACGTTAACAAAATTTGTCTAGTTTACCTAGATGATATTATCGTGTTCTCAACATCGCTTCAGGAGCACATAGACAACCTCTCTAAAATATTTAAATGCTTGAAGAAAGCAAACTTTAAAGTTCAGATGGATAAATCAGAATTTCTTAAAAAGGAAACCGCCTATCTGGGACACGTCATAACGACCGATGGGATAAAACCCAACCCCAGCAAAATATCGGCTATACAGAAATTTCCTATCCCAACTACGACAAAACAAATAAAAGCGTTCTTAGGACTTCTCGGGTATTACCGGAGATTTATAAAAGACTTCGCCAAATTGACGAAACCTCTCACAATGTGCCTGAAGAAAGGTGCAAAAATCGTCCACAATTCTCAGTTCATACAATGTTTTGAACATTGCAAAACATTGCTTACCAATGAACCGATCCTGACATACCCAAACTTCGAACAGCCATTCAATTTAACGACTGATGCAAGCAACTTTGCCCTAGGAGCCGTCCTTTCACAAGGACCAATTAGTTCTGACAAACCAGTCGCATATGCGTCTAGAACACTCAATGAGTCTGAACAAAATTACTCTACCATCGAGAAGGAGCTCTTAGCAATCGTGTGGGCTACTAAATATTTTAGACCATACTTGTATGGCAGAAAATTCAAAATTTTTACCGATCACAAGCCCCTACAATGGCTGATGTCACTCAAAGAACCCAACTCACGCTTAGTGAGATGGCGTCTCAAACTAGAGGAGTTCGATTATGAAATCATCTATAAAAAGGGAAAGTCGAACACCAACGCGGACGCACTATCTAGAGTGGAAATACATACAAACGAATTACAAAATTTTACAGATGATTCCAATGGAGACCATCGTGAAATTTTGGATATTTTGGATATCTCCAATAACACTCCTATTAGACCAAATCGATCAAGAGATGAGGAATCAATTATCCCTCAGATGGATGAAAATCCCAATCTAAATGATGTCGATAGTGACGAAAATCCCCCTTCATCATATTTTGGAACCCCATCGTTACTAGACTTGATCAATTTTACGGACTCTCCTATTGTACCTCCCATCATAGATGTGAGTACAAACAATGGAGCCAACAGCGACGGAAATCATCTTAGCAGTAATAACATAGCCCGAACTGATGTTGAAGACCTTATCAACGAAGTCACTAACACAGGTGTCAGTGATGAAATACCCAATATGAACATATCTGACAATAATAACTGTGAAACCGTCCACTCCAACGCCGAAGACCCTGTACTCACCATTCCAATCTCGGAACAACCCTTGAATAATTTTGACCACCAACTTCATATTGATCTCGTGTTCTATTCACCAGCAGAACCGAAAATTAAAGACATTTTTAAAAATAAAAAGAGAATATTTGCTCAGTTATCATTGCAAAATTTTGAACAAGACGTTATCAAACTGCTCAAGGATTTTCTTGATCCAAAATATACGTACGCAATATATTTGCCAGACGAAAATATGATACCCCGATTTTGTGAAATAATTAAAAATACATTCAAAACACCCTCGTATAAATTTGTTAGATGTACAAAAGTGCTAAAAGATGTTATTCGGACTGACGATCAACAATTAACAATACAAAAATATCACGAAGGCAAAACAAACCATAGAGGCATAGTCGAAACGGAAAAACGAATTAGAGAAACTTATTATTGGCCAAAATTAGGAATCGATACCCGCGTATACATTAACAACTGTCCTATATGTCAACCTAATAAATATGACCGTAATCCCCCTAAACAAGTTTTACAAGTGAGTCCAACGCCAACCAAGCCATTCGAAACAGTTTTTATGGACACATTTCAAGTAAAGAATCAAAAATTCTTGACTATCGTTGACGCTTTCTCCAAATATGGACAAGCGTACCCCCTTCTCAACCTTAGCGCTGTTGAAGTTGCTAATAACCTACTCACTTATATTAATCATCATGGTGTTCCTGAATCACTCAGCTCAGATAACGGAACTGAACTAAAAAATGAACTTATCCAAGAATTCGCAAAAACCCACAACATAAAATTACATTATGTTACCCCCGATCATCCTGAATCTAAGGGAATCGTTGAACGATTCCATTCCACGATTATTGAGCATTTGAGAATTCTTCAAACTACTCACAAAGAGCTTGACATAATTAAACAAATGCCTTATGCAATAATGGGGTATAACCATTCAATACATTCCGCAACAGGAATGAAACCTATTGATGTTATAACTGGACATCTATCTACCTCGGACCCTTTCAATATCAATATTGAAAATCGAGTACAAAGCGCCTACATGGCAGCTCATAAAAACAAGACCTCCGAGATCTATAGGCACCTCAATGAAAAACTCAACAAATCCAAACAAAAATTAATAGAAAAACGGAACGCAAACCGCGAACCCCCTCTCACTTACAAAGAAAAAACACCGGCATACAAACGCACTGAGGCACGTAATAAATTAGCCTCAAAATTTAAAAGAGTAACAGTTTTGAAAGACCAAAGGACAAAATTGAAATTACCTAAAAATACTCTACACAAATCAAGTTTCAAAAGACCATTGTTTCAGGTTCGTCCTATCGCTGACGATGAGCCAGGAAGTTCAAATACAGTCACTTAATAAAAATCCAGGTATCCTACCCTTCAAATTAGGAACCGCACGAGTCAAAAGTAGTTTCCACACCTTCATTCATTACTTTGACCTTACTCCTATCGCTGACGAACTTATTCTTATACAAAATCAATATTCAAAATTACTTGAAGCAGTCAATAGCGGGCTATCACACCCATATTTTCAAGAGTTGAAAGCGATCAATCAGTCGATATTCTTTCAGCTCCAATTATCATTTGCTAAATTTGATACACTCACACCCATCAGGAGATCAAAACGAGGCCTTATAAACGGATTAGGCAGTATAATTAAGAGTATTAGTGGTAATCTAGATTCTCAAGACGCTGAAAAGTATGACCAAGCCATTATAGAATTGCAGAACAGCCAGGAAAACATTATTTCTAGGGTAAATGATCAGATCTCACTCTCAAAACATATAATTGAAACTTTCAGTGAAACAACTGCTACGGTGAAACATAATCAACAAGTAATTGCAAATAGAATAGATAAAATTGCTACAGAACTCTCAACCTTTGTTTTTGATTTCAATCATTTTCTTGAAACAAAAGAAGCATTCGATCAATTAAGTGCCATTTTACACCTACTAATCCAAATATTAACAGATCTAGAAAATGCAATAACTTTTGCAAAATTACACACTACGCACCCTAGCGTTTTGAAAATAAAAGATCTCGAAACAATGATAGCATTTTTATCAGAACATTATTCTTTTGAAAATTTGTTGTTTGGACTAGACCCAGTAAATACATCTCGATATTATGATATCATCGATATAGGTACATATCAAAGACATAATAAAATCGTCTTTATCATCAAACTCCCTTTGGTACTTCCACATATATTTACCCTTTACCATCTATACTCGATTCCTACCTTGAATGGAACCACCATTATACCACCCTCACCCTATCTGACAACGGATGAGGTGTATTTTCAATATTCCACAACGCCCTGCCTGGACCTGCACGATGTCCATTACTGCCCTTGGAACAACCTCCTGCCGGGATCCACCACGAAGGATTGTATCTTCCAAATCCTGAGCATCGACAGTAACCCACTCAACTGCGAGTTGATACCAATCCAACAGGAATCAAACATTATCGAACAAGTAGATGAAGCCCACTATATTGGCATCTTCAAGAATGCCACCCGTATCCAGACTATTTGTAGAACAACAGACATAACCACTCTCAAAGGAGCACACTTGATCACCTTACCTCTTGGATGCCAGTTCAAAACCCCCACGGACGAATATGTCAACCAAGCAACAGAAATAGGTGAACAACCCCTACTTCTACCAGACATAGTGCTTCCTCAAATTCCAACAACCCAGGTGGTACCAGTTCTAAAACTCCAAGACGTTCCTCTAGACAAGCTAAACGAAATCCACAGAGAGGCCGACCGCTTATTACCCTTGACAACATATATTCGCCCATCATCAGGTTATATTTGGACAGTTCCAGCATATGCTATAATCGTAGTATGTTTTTTGATATTTGTTATATACAAATACAAGCACCTGTTAGTCCGACACCAACCACCTGAAGGACCTCAAGAGGGAAATACAGATCCACCCTTACCAAGGCAGCGGAAAACATTTTTCTCTTCGTGAAACCCTGTTTTCCATCTTCGGAGGGAGGAATTACGTTGTCACTGACCCCGGATTCTGCTGACACTCAGCTACAATTCCTAGGAAAGCTTCTTATCAGCATAGCCGGCCAGAGAGCATCGCCTCGGGAAACGACCTTTCGCATTCAGTCTGATTTTATACATGTAATGTTAAACATCGTTTTTAATAATTTTTATGTATTGAATAAAAAATCATTTTTTAAAAGACTTTTCGGTTTTTGGAAAACATAAGTAAGGTGAGACTGAGTATTTTTTTAACTTCAGAAATTCTTGTTTTATTATCCAAAAATCCGCAAAAAAATTATTGAAAGGTTACTCAACTGCTTTTGGAGAGAGTAATTAACGTTTTTTTTAGTATAGAAACTCATTCGATAAACTCAAAAAGTACTAAAGAAATTCTGATAGTTTGTAAATACTACGATCGAAAGTAGACAAAAGGGTAGTGATGCCAATAATAAGAATGTTTTTGGTTCACACTTTATTGAAAATGAATGAGTCAATGACATTCATACACCATGATGAGACGGGAACTCGTCTTTAATCAACTTTAACCGAATCTTAGGATACGCGTGAAATTCTAATACTGTGTATCCCGTGAAAGATGAAACAGATACAATAATTATAACGGACCATTAAAGTGTCTTTGATTCAAAAAGTAAACTGACTGAAAGTTTACTGTTTGAAAATTGTATCAATCAAATAGTTAATTTCAAATAGATAAATCTTCAAGACGAATTATAGAAAAAGTATAATGGGTTGAACCCAAAAAAACTTTCCAGTTTTAGTTTCGATTGTTATGACATTAATCAATTTTGAAATTCATTTCACCTTATTGTTTTGATTCATTTGTGAAGTAATACATCAGTGGAGTGATTGAAAGTGTAAAGTTTGAATCTGTACAAAAAAAAAAGATTGAAACTTTTTGGTTTGACATGACTCTTTTGTTGGTTGTTTGTGATTCAGCTCAATAACAGATTTCTTTTGGTACTGTTTGTGTAGTAACTTCAGGAACGGAAGTTGGCGTTTGGAATATATCAAACGAATTTCCAACACATTCCAGATCTTTTAGGTGTAGGAAATATGCAAATTCTATGTGAGTTTCGAATTCTCTGAACACATTAGTCTATCGTGAAAAACAGGAGATTTTTCTTTATGGTAAACGGTTTTATTGAAAGAGAAAATATTATATTGATATGAATAATGTACTAAAAATGAAAAAATAATTCGAAAGGTCCTAGGTAGCAGTCATCACACCACTCTCCTCAACAATTAAGGTATTGATAAGATAAAAAATAATGAAATCGTTGGGCGTAGCATAACTTGAGTAAATATATAAAACAACAATTTTTTTTTATTTTTTCATCTGATCAATACCGTAGGTTGCTGTGGACCTTCCGAATTATATTTCAGTTTCCAGTACATTATCTACATATTTTTTTTAATGAAATGGTTTAACAATATACATATTTTCTCATTTTATTCTCAAGTTTGAAGTTTTTAATTTTTTTACTGAATTGCTCTCATTCTTTCAGTTCATTCAGTGCCTCAGTATTACGAGATAGTGTGTTATCTGCTATTTTGTAGCTGCGGTCACAGATCAATCTGCCAACAGGAAGTATTCCAGTCATTTAAGGTTCTATCTGCGGAAAAATTCCTACTGAGCTGAATTTTGATATACACCTTTATTATGGCGTTTAAATGAAAATGTGAGAAATCGATATTGATATCGTGCCGGCTAAAATAGTTATAAGGGTCATAAGGTCACAAAAATCAATTTTTCAGGAATATCTCGCGACCTATGTTTCGGAGGTCAAAAGGTCATGATGAAAAATATTCCTCATACGATCATCTACAAAAAATTTTCCTTGCATTTTTCTGTAAAGTCAACCGTTTTCAGACTAGCGTGCTGAGAAAGCGACTACATTATGATGATGCACTCGTTTCCGCACCACCTTTGAGGTAGAATGCAATGCGCGTTTTTTTCAACATGGTTTCCCCCGTAGGCATAATCCATGAACTGTAATAATAATAATTTATTATACAAGGAAAAAAGTATTAGATTTTAGCTCGAGGTTGTGTTGTCTCCCGACGCGACACTAGTGGACTCTGCGTTTAGGCATGACCGACCACGATAATGTCCACAAGCTTTTAGAACATCTCAATCAAAATTTTTTAAATCCACATTTGCCGTCACAACCTTTTGTATAAGTACAAAAGATTGTGTTTACTAGATCATCGGGTGCTAGTGGCAATAAAGTTGTTATTGGTTGTAATATATTATTTTTCAACTCCCAACCCCACTGTTCTGGATCAATTTCTTTTCCTAACCGGATTTGTATTCGATAATAGACTCGATAAATATGCTGTTGAGCTGCTGAAGAAGTGAGTGGTGATAATTGAAGTTTCACAGTTGTGCTTTATTTTGTTAGTTTAGCAAAGCTGCAGTATCTGTAATTGTCAATTGAATTTTCTGATTTTGGAGCACCGTACATTGCTAGTAGAAAATGTATTCCAGCATTGACAAGAGCATCTCGAGCACGATTTTCTTGTTAGAATATTTCTGCAGAATTGTGTAAATCGAGTCTTTTTTCAAACGTTTTCATGACTTTAATATTTCCTTTCCCAAAAAGTGTTGAAGTTGTGTCACATCCGGTCATAGCATGTAGAAACAGAATATTTCTCTTGCAGTGTGGATACTTGTTGAGGCTCTCAGTCGAGTATATTTTTGTTTCAACATTGTTTTTTCCTGGTTTATTAAAAAAATTGATGTAGGTTGATCAAGTATTTATGTGCGTGCTATGAGAAGTACCAATAGATCTATGTCTCCGCCAACGATAATTGTAGTATTATTTATTGATTTTTCAATTGCTGTTTCGACTATCAAGACGTCAGCATCATCATGTTATTGTCTTGTAGAAATACCAACTTTTTCGAAATTCTCAATGAGCATTTCAATTAATTTTCTTTTGTTGAATCGATCAGATAAAAATTTTTCCTGACCGATAGGAACTTCCATCGATTCATTGAAGTGCATTTCACAAGATGTAGAAACGGCTGCGGTTCGTCTTAGTTGTGTTATCGTTTTGATATTTTTACTGGTATCGGAGTAACCATCAAAAATGACAACAGTATTTTGACCAAAATTGTTTGATGAATAATTGATATATTTGTTAATGATAATATTGAATATATCATTTTTTGCCATACAACACGATGCATAAGAAATCCACCATCAATTATGTATGTTAGATTATCCCAAACTAATTGATAATTAGTTGGCTCCAAGTATTGATATATTTTTGATTTATGAGTTTTTCTCATGCCAACATTATCAAATAGTGCTGTTGGATACGGACTTGATTCATATTGTAAATATTCACTCAAAACTTTTATTTAAACTAATTCTCTGAAATAGCAATAACGGGTGGATGGGTACCTGAAAGATATGAACCATGATAGAAGTGTTCACTGATGATAATGAAAAAACTCTGTCAGAGCGTTTTGTCGAATGTTACACCTATCATTTGTTTAATTGACTGCAGACCAATTTCTTTGGCATTATAACAGTTGATTTGATTATTGCCAACAATTTCTGTTGATATAGAAACTACTTCATTGCAATTTGAAAAAGAAATATGTAAAGTAAACCACTTTATAAGTTTTTCAATGTCATTCAACGTTGACGCCTTATATGTATACGATTTACAATACCGTGAGTGCATTCTACTCGCTTTCTCAGCGCTCTAGTCCGAAAACGGTTGACTTTACAGAAAAATACAAAAGGAATTTTTTGTAGATAACCTTATGGAAAATAATTTTTACGATGACCTTTATTGACCTCCGAGCCATAGTTTGCGAGATATTCGCGAAAAACTGATTTTCGTGACCTTTTGACCCTTATAATTTTTTTAGCCGGCACGATATCAATGTCGATTTTTCACATCTTCATTAAAACGTCATTGTAAAGGTGTATATCAAAATTCAGCTCAGTAGGAATTTTTCCGCATATTGAGGTTTGAAAAACCTAAAATGACTGGATTAAAGGGGGTCAAACTTCAATTACTACGTTTGTTCCAAACAAACAGAACAAGCTAAATGGAACCATTAAATTCAATAGACCTTCACCTTGACAAAGTGGAGTGGTGAACTTCAAATTTCATGTTGAACGGTGTACGACAGTAGATATAATTAAAAAAAAATATTTTATCTTCAGAATGAGAGATGTATTTTTCATAATATATTCAGGACCAGTTTTCAGTTTTTAATTTTGTTGCTGAATTGTTCTCATTCTGTTCAGTTCATTTAGTGCCTCAGTATTACAAAGCACCCAACCAGCAAAGTTGCTTTATAATTTCATGGTGCTGCAACAGTTTTATTCCATTGGTATTTTATAATTACTTACAAAATGCTAATTGATTATATTAGTCGAATCATGAACACGATATAGTTGTAGGCGATAAAAGTGTTTTATAAATTTGTCATAGAAACGTTTATGAAATGAAATTAAAAAACCGTTATAAAATAGTCACAACACAGAAACCTTTCAACAACTGACTCATAAAACTTATTTTCCTATAAAAGTAAATTGTTTTGTAGAAGTTTCATAACACTTTTCTGCTCGATTTTTATGATAGTTATAAAACTATTTCAACCTTATTTCATAACTGTTTGATGTAGCTTTAATAAAATTATTTCATTGGAATGCTTTGAAATACTATTTTATTTTCATTACCATATTGTCACTTTAATGATAATTTCCCAATATTTTATACTCATGGTATATTTACTACAATCCGCCATTTTGTAGCTGCGGCCATCTTGAATATGCATCTTTTTCAAAGTGTGCTACTATTCTACCAGTCAACACCTAGCTACTTGTCTCTCTGTCAAGCATCATTTTTGTGGGGAAAGGAAACTTGCGCTTTCACTTTCACATCTTTGTACAAAAAATTAACGAAGTTTTCAAAGGACATGAGTAAATATGTTTCATCCCTTGTGAAGTTGGGAATCAAATAAGTGCTCAGTCTTGTAATTTTATTCAGGACGATGCTGATGAGGTAATAAGACATGTGTCTTATTCCGAAACTTCAAAGTGAGAATTTGGACATTGAAAGTTATTTCCAATGTATCAAAAATACATTTCCAATATTCAGTGTGTGTGAATGAATTTTGATACGTTCATTCAAGTGATCTCTAAAAAAACTCGTTTCATTAGAAAAGCTACTTATGGCCCAGTAAATTGAAATTCTGCCTCACACCGTATAACTCTATCATTCAAATTGGTACCTTCTTATTGATTAGTAACAACCAAAGCCACACATGATTTCTGGGTTCGAATTGCAGATACTGTGGAATATATCAATACGTAACTCCGACCTTGATGATAAGAGACCCAGAGTTGATTAAGCAAATCACTGTGAAAGATTTCGACCATTTTGTTGACCATAGGGTCGTCATGCCTGAAACTTCTGATCCACTTTGGGCCAAGAATTTGTTTTCACTGACAGGTAAGAACATTTTGTATAAGTACGGGGTTATATTTGGAGGTTGGAGTATAGTTGATTCTTTCGGTAAATAGAGAACATTGTGAATATTATTGTAGTCTTTCCTAACACCAAATCGTTATTTCAACACCTCGACAACACCTCGCACGTGTCGAGGTGTTAAAAATAACGTCTTGGTGTTGGTATAAAACTCGAGTAATATTCATTACTACACCAAAGGTTTCAAATAGTGCATCAAAAGTAAAGAACATTGTTGTCAACAGTATGAATGATAAATTCATCGTGACATTTGGAGAGCCATGAGAAGTGTTATGTAGAATACTCATATATGAGAAGTGTTTCTGAATAAATATACTTCAACGTATCATGTTGGTATAATCAGGTCTTTCTTATGAACTATAATGTCTTCAGCTAATTACCATACTTCGCACTTGTCTCTGTTTCTATTTCATTGTTAGCTATCTGGTAAGAAGATGAGAGAAACAGGATCTGATTGGGAAAGGAAGGTTTGGCTTCCTACTTCTCTCACAAAAAATGTGGGAATGTTCCAAAGAAGGAATGGAAGCGATCAATTTCAAAAAATTATTTAAATCTTTACAAAGATGTGAAGATCATGCAAAGAAGTTACTTTCATATCAGCAAAAAACTCTGTTCTTGAATAATTTTTTGAGACCTCAGCTTCTATCAAAGTCCACAAAATTACACCCACTTCCATTGTCTCGTCAGACGTCATTCCCAGGTTTACTCAGGGGAACTTTTCGTATTCTTACTTGTATCTGGTTTTTAACATTCTCAAGCTCGTCAGGAAAATATGCTTTTCTCCAGTACTGAAAAATTATTGTACTGAAGAATGGTAATTTGTAGGACTTTCATTGACTCCATATCTTATTTTCCTTTCCTTCACCGATCAAACCATTTCCGTTTTTATTTCCAGTCTTCCTTATTCCATCTCTGCAAGACCTGAAATTCATGTATCACTTCATATGATTCGTAACTTCCAATTGATAATAGATCATTTGCAGGTCAAAGGTGGAGAGAAATGAGACCAGTCCTTAGTCCAGCATTCACAGGCAACAAAATGAGGTTGATGTTCGGTTTGATATCAGAATGTGCGGATGATTACGTTTCCTTTTATCTGGAGAAAAATCAAGACGTTATAGACGTAGAACTGAGAGATACAATCACTCGTTATACTAACGATGCTATTGCAACAACGGCATATGGTATCAAAGTTGATTCGCTTCGAAACCCTGCCAATGACTTTTATGTGAAATCTAGAAAAGCTTTCACGTTATCTTCGTTTTTAGCTTTGAAGTTTTTTTCTACACTCCTGCTGCCAACATTCATAGTAAACGTACGTTAAGTAAATTCACAAGATTACACACTCAGTCATTGTCACGTATACTACTTTTCAATTTTTGAATATGGTCAGTAAACGAACTCTCTTTCCTCAAAATTACATTGACCGTACTTCAGCTCTATTTTTTGTATAGTCAAAGTAACTGGTATTGAGCATACTTAAAGTGTCGGCGCCCTCAAAGGCTAAAGAAATCATTACAGAGAAATAAAGCCGCTGTCAAATAGTCTACGTGGACTGAAGAATTGGCGGTTCGTATTGGATGATTTTTACTAACCGAGTCTTATGATTGGCTGAAGAGTCATACAATTGAATTCGAAGTCATGTTACGGTGACGAACAGAATGCGAGTTGTCAATGTTTGGTTCAGGAAGTGATCGCGATTTCAGTGTTGACATTCGATATTGGTGCAGTTATAATTACTCAAAATTTTTGTTATCTGTTCGAAATGTGGCGTCCTTGACAAGTACTAATGGTAATAACGAGTGAGATAAAAACGCAGACTTATTCCTGTGTAATGATTCCAATAGCGATGGTGAACAATGCGAAAAAGAGATACCAGTGAATGAGATTCGGATGCATTTGAATATTGAAACACAGAGAGTATGTTTCAACGTATATAAGAATCTACATCTCCAGTTTTGTTTCGAGGAAAACAAACTATTACAAGCAACATCAGATTTGACCAAAATTCCTGTAGTCTGTAGTCGAAAACAAACCTTATAAACGCAAGACGCGATGAGATACGGGATTACCAAAAGCTTAGATGTTTATCGAATGAAATCATTGAAAAAAACAATATACCACTGTTACAAAAGTAATGAGATTTCTTCAACTGAAATCATAAGGAAGGAATTGAATACTCTTCAGAATTGAATAGAAAACTAGGATTCAGATTTGAAATAATAAACGGAAAGCAGAAGAGTAGTGAAATTGCGTAACAAATACTCAGATCAAATAACTCAATATAGACAATAACAACGGGAAATTTTCTATTGGGATGAAACTTGGTATGACACTCACGACATAGTTACGAAAGAATGGTTTGATGGTTCGAAAATGTGTACGCCTAACATGCCTACAAACTAACTGATCATTGTGCATTGCGGAGGAAGTAAAGCATGGGTCCCGAATTCTTTGAAATCATGTGGCAAAAAAATTTGACTTGAGGACTGTAATGTTGACTGTCATAAGAACATGGAATCTAATATTTTCGAAGAATGGTTTGAAAACACATCGATTCCAAATTTGGATGCGAAAAGTGTAATAGTTCTTGACAACGCTTCCTCATTCGCGACAGCTCATCAATGTACCGAATAAAAATTCGAAGAAAGATGAAATACAAAGTTTTTTAATGGATATCAATTTGTATTTTGACGATTACTATACCAAAAAACAACTATTTATATATTAGAGATATTAGAGATAATATCACATACACGGATCAAATACCCAGAAAAACCAGTTCAGCATAGTCCTATCCGTGAAAATTCTACAAAAAAGATTTGAAGCTTTATATCTTCTATTATTTATCTGCGAGCGCTTTCGACAGTTGGTAGTACTGTCATCTTCTGGCACTCCTTAAACTGCAGTTTGAGGAGTGCCAATCCTTTTTGTAGAATTTAATATTGAAATACTCAAAATAAAGGAGAATTTGTTGTATCAATAAAAAAAAAAAATATATATATATATATATATATATATATATATATATATATATATATACATATATATATATAGTATATATATATATATATATATATATATATATATATATATATATATATATATAATATAATATAAAATCTAGAAAGGTTAATGCAGTCAAGCTGCTGGAAAATAATTCCATGAAAATCAAAAACAAAAACAACTGTCTACCGGTGGCTCTTAAATTGAAATCAATACAGGAATGATCAAAGAGTACTTATCTATTAATGTTATATATATATATATATATATATATATATATATATATATATATATATCGTTTACTTGAAATATACCAAACAAAATTCTAATCATGTCGGGACTATGGTCTTTTCATTTAAATCAAAGTGAAATTCGAAAGAAACGGCGTTTAGAAGGAGTAAAACTCTATTCGTGCCCAAATCTAATCCTGAGTCAGCCTGATGGCTTTAGACCATAATTGAACAAATTTAAGAAATCAATTGGAGAATCATTTTGATCTCTCGAGCCATATACTTTTCACCCATAATAATCATTCTGAAATTATGTAACTCTGAGTGGAAATGATGAATGTCAAAAGAAAGGAGGATACAGTAATTTACTTTGAATGGACAAGAGTAATGGAGTTTGTGAGTAATCTGTTTAGTAGTTGAACATTTTTATTTATATTTCAATTATGTTTTACAATGATTGGAGTCGAATAGACTTTGGATTCGAATTCGACGAGCTTTCACTGCATTCAGTGGGAGGGGAAAGGAATTTGAAAATCAACTCATACATTATTTAATCTGATCACTGGAATAACTGAGTTCCAAAAATGAATTTGAAATCGTATAAAGAAAATGGAAATGTTCATTCCACGTTCAAAACAAAAAATCTAAACATTTGGCAAACTCAAAAAAAATTATGTCTTTCTCCTGTTGGATGAGATAGAATTTTTGTTTTCCAGTTGCACGTTTACCAAAATTTGCATCTTTTCTTACAACATGAAATACAAAACAAGCAAAAGATTTGCAAGTCGGGCTGGAATACTGAAGTTTATTCATTTTTGTATCTTCAAATTCTGTTGATTAAAAAAATTCAAATAACGTGTTGATTATCAAAAAGAGACGTGGGAGAGGCCGTCTAATTTGCAGAAAATCGATGTCTTTTTGCAAAAAAATTACATGGCCAGAAATTTCATATCAATAGATCGGAATAATTTGAAGTTAACTTCTTTTCTTTCATCCTGATTTGTTTCTAATATAAAATTTCACTCTTTCCAAAGTTTTTTTATCCAACGAGGCACTGACGTCCTTGAAAAAGAAAATGTTTGTTGTTTTCAACGTTCTGCACTGAACTGAGGAATGTAAATTCGTCAGGTCCACCTGCGATAACATTGTTCACACCAAAAAAATTTCACCTTATCAGTGTTTCACAAAATGAAACAATTTGAATCATATTATTATGATGTTCTACCCACTCAATGACTGATATAATGCTACCACAGTTTAGAACTGAACTAATTAAAAAGTTGAACATTATGAAAGACATTTGACCAATCCATCAAATGGACATGTATCTGATAAACTGATTACCAATTTCCACATTGGAAAACATATTACGCCAAGGACCAAAATCTATTAATTTTCAAGCATTCCAAAGCATTGCTTTCGAATATATTACGTCATAGTCGTAATTGAACGCATACCACTCTCCAAAATGATGGTTTGCAAATGTGAGACTGGTCTTCATATTCAAGGAATTTCTCCTATGATCTTTCACCCTTAGGCGGAATGTTTAGCTAATGTAAAGTTTTGGGCAAGAACATATAGTCAATAACTCATGAATTCCTGATCTATTCGACATTGAAGTTTGGTTTTTACTGTCAGCGATGTTTATGCGCATTTTAAGTCGACCAATGGTAATCAAATATTTTACAAATAGACCAATGGGTGAATTTCCCGTTAATTGCGCAATAGACATCGCTGAATGAACTTACTTGCCACAAATGAAAAAAAATATTGTCCTGTAACAGTTGTTTCAACTTCAAACTTTGAAAGGAGTTGAAGGAACATCACTTTATTTTTTCTTCATTCACGGAACTAATTGTACATTATGTAAGTAACATGGTGTTCATCAATAATTGCTTTACTGGTTTGTTTACAAAATAACATTACAGTACTTCAATCTTCTGTTGAAAATGGAAGTGATGAATTGACATTTTTGACTGTAATATCGTTACTGACGAACAGTTTTGCTTTTCGTCCCACAAAGTTGCCCTATTTGGGTCCGTTAGATTCCTGTGTATTCAAAAAAGATGACTACATTTCATGAATTTCAACAAGCCACTCCAGATGATTCACGTCAAAGATATATTGCTGAATATCAGAATGTTGCACCAGAAAGCTTCATACTGACCGAAACCATTTCGAATAAAACCGGAAGTAGGAAGGTATCATTGCGAACACATGTTGAAGTGAGAAGTTAGTAGTTTTTGGGGGTTATTATTTCTTATTGCTCCCCCATTTCAGGTTTGAAACCTTGAGACTGTGCATTGAAAAATGGTATTTTTCACAAAAATGTAACTACAAGAATTTCAGTAGGGTAATGAAAAACTGTAACTTCCTTTTGTCGTCGACTTTTCATTGACAGCTCCAACAAAACGACTCTTCAAAATGTTCCTTGAGGTACTCTCCGAAAAACTTTGTTTCGTACGATGACTTGTTTATTCAATTCATTCATCAATATTTGATTTTCAGCTGTTGAACTTGAAGATATTCGAGAAGGAAATCAGTGATTTTTTCATAACCATTGTTGATGAGACCATAAAAATTAGAGAAGAAAAAGGAATTGTACGACCAGACTTGATTCATCTGCTGATGGATGCAAGAAAAGGTCACTACAAATATGAAGAAGAAAGTGGAACGACAGATACAGGATTTGCTGCTGTCAAAGAATCCGATATCGGTGAGACTTTTTTCATATTATCGCAAGACTTTGTTTCAGTTAAATGTGTATTAAAATCTCATTTGGGAATCTGTAGAGAGCAGCAATTTCAATTAAATGATAATCAAAGGTTTTTAATGAAATCATTATAGTTATTCCAATGCTATTACGGTCATCAAACGGAGTATACCGCTTCATATAGTATGGAAAAAATAATTCAATTGTCCAAAAATTTCAAAAATTTTCAAATATTTTTCTATCAGAAGCATACCTGTAGGCTCCCTTCTCCTTGTATTTCATCACATAATGATGATATATTTAATATTTGAAAAAGTCTTCTGTATCTGTAGATTGGAGAGGGTGAGTGTAGGCCCACAGAACTTAGGCCACATGTGACCCATTGTACATCCTCTCAAAGAGTTATCCTCCTAGGTCATCGTCCATTCTGTCCTTACCAGGAAGATCGACAGGTCTCTCGGAGACATCTTTATATCGGCAGCGGTAGGTCAAAACTCGCCGAACACACAATCTCTTCTTGACGGTAGCTCCGGACATTCTATTTATAGATTTCAATCAACATTTATTGATTTCAAAACTTTCGAAGACTCCTACAAAGTTGTTGTCATGTACCGGTCCCAACAATTTTGAGAATTCCTCACTTATTCTATAGCCGTTCTCTATGGCATGCTGAGCAGCATGGGACTTTATTGACCTACAGTTCTAAATATGTTAAACATGCAGTTATTAATGAATCGAAGAGGTTTTTTTGTATTAAAGTGTACAATTTTTAAAATTCTTCCAAAGCGCTTTCGACTTTCGTCATCATCAGTGCTCACCTGAAAGTAAGTGATCTAATTGAAAAGGAAGTTTAGTGAAAATTGAAGTTGTGAAATTTTTTTTAATAATCTTTAAGGTTAAGAAATTTGGAAAAATTGTTTAAGATTACTCACTTGTCAGGCAACAGGAAGTGTCAAATTAAGTACATTGCACATTTGTAATATTTGACTTATATAAAACAAAATAGGCTTATAGCCAAGAAAATACATTTTTGTATTGAGGCCATGTGGTTCAATCAAAGTATTATATGAAGAAGGACAACTTGAGACAGAATGTGCCAAGTGTCATGTTAAAATAATGGTACCAACTTGAGGAGTGATCCATTATGGATTTGATTAGTTATGTAGAGGAAAAATATTGAATAGATTGTATTAGTAAAATGTGAATAGTTAATAATTCATAATCCTTTTATTAAGGGGAAGAATATTTCTGTTTAAGTTTATTCGAGTATTCAAACAATGATCATTATTGGAAAGTTCTTTAGAAATCTCCAACTGTTCAAACAAGTCAAGTATAAGGAAATATTATTTATTTTATGTGATATTTTGGAATTTCTATTGGGACTAAAGGTGTGATTGTGAAATTTTATGTGGTGGCCAAAAGCAGATTTGTCGGGGTTTTTTAAATGCCCATTAATACGAGTAAAAAGTGGTCTACAGGTTCTACCAATGTAAGATGCCTAACAATCAGAGCAGTCAAGCTTGTAGACTCCACTTCTGTGTAATTTGTTAATTTTATCTTTGGAATTTACTAAAAAGTTACTTAAGTTGTTTTGAGATTTAAAAGAAATGTTTGTGCCAGGTATGGTATGTTCTATAAATTTGGAAATACACAGTACACATACTTTGATCAAAATAAGGTGAAGAAAAATATTTCATAGAAGGTGAATTAACCAAGGTGGTAGAGTTGAAGGCCAATCTTCTATCTGATCTGAGTTTAAATTTACTGATTAATTTGTGAATAATGGATGGTTGATAACCATTGTTGACAGCAATCTGTTTCAATGTATTCAATTCTAAATTGAAATTGGAGGGAGATAAGTTAATGTTCAACAATTTGTTATGTTGTTATGTTAACATTATGAATTATTAATTAATCACATTTTACTAATACAATTTATTCAATATTTTTCCTCTACATAATTAATCAAATCCATAATGGATCACTCCTCAAGTTGGTACCATTATTTCAACATGACACTTGACACATTTCAACTTCAATTTTCACTAAACTTCCTTTTCTATTAGATCACTTACTTTCAGGTGAGCACTGATGATGACGAAAGTCGAAAGCGGCCTGCAAGAATTTTAAAAATTATACACTTTAATACAAAAAACCTCTTCGATACATTAATTCAATAAGGTGTATTCAGCTTTTCCAAATCTATTTCATGCAGTTATTGTCCACTCATTTGATCAACATATTTCATCGCAATAACGACAACTGATTTCGTGAATATCAGACTTGTTCTTGTCCATTGTCTTGTTTTTCTAGTTGTCTAACACTTATGCAAGTGTGCGAGGAGTTTTAAAGAGCATTTTAAAATTGAATTTTTCAAAAATTTCAACCAAGCCCTTGGTATATTTTGGTTTGTTTGGAACAACTATAAATTTTGAGTCTTCATTTTCTTGAAAAGTCGTGGATTTACAGTCTCTGAATCAAATTATCCAGTATGTTTGAGGAATACTCGTTGCTTTCATCTGACTTTCCTCTGCTAAAGAGAAAGTGTTTTCAATAAATATATTTCAATAGCATTCTTGTTCAAAAATTCACTGCAATTCACATCATATCGAACTCATGGTGAGCGCAGAATATGAGATACCCATATCCAATAACCTTCAGAAATACGTACAGGGAAAATATCGTTGCACATGATGTTTTAATGTTTCAGTAAAATTCAAAATAAATGGATGAGTCAAACAATTCCCAATTGGCATTTGTTTACAATCAATTGATCCTGCTGGTTTTGTGAGTTGAACTGAATTATCAAAAAATCAATTTTGTGTAACGGATCTCTAAAAGCTGTTCAACTAGTTTTCAACGATAACGATGTGATGATATGCATTGGCTATCGTTGTCATAATTTTTGCAATAATTTGAATGATATTTTCAAATCATATAACATTTTTCAAGGTAAACATATCCGCCAGAAAATAGAAATAACGAATTTGGATATCGCAGCACAGGCATTGGTATTTTTCTTGGGCGGTTTTGATTCATCGGCATCATTGATGTGCTTCATGGGATACGAATTAGCCGTGAATCAGGATATTCAACGAAAATTGAGAATAGAAATCGAGGACACACTAGAAAAATGTAATGGAGTAATAACATATGACGCCTTATTGAAAATGAAGTACATGGACATGATCATATCAGGTGGGTAGCATCTTCATCTTTATTCGAATTCAGAATTGAAATATTATTTATTATTCGCAGTCTCCTCACAGGAACCCGATGAAAAACTTCAATTCAAAATTTAATTAAATGGGCACTTGTTATTCAGCACTATATTATATCGTATTACCGTTTATATAGGGCTATTCAAATTAATTTCTGTACAAGAGGATCTCGTAAACGATAAGAGATAGAGTGTCAGTTAAAGTGTGGCAAAGCTGCGTGTTTTAGAGATCTATTCAATGATGTAAAAAATCGAACATAGCTCTTTTGGTTCTAGAGATATTCAGGAATAACCAAAAAATCCCAAATTGTTTTTTGCCTACATCTTTTATTCGCAGACATATTGAAAATCTGTCCACATTTTGCTATTGGCACTTGGTGTGGGCTATCAGAATAATTTACCCAATTATAATCAAATATTACCGAAAAATCCGGAAATATAGAATAAAACATAATTTCTCAGTATCAAGTGAACGTCAATGATACGAAAACTACAACAAATAATTTAAAAATCCAAAGAAGGGGGTGGCCCAAGTCAGATGACACTCTATATAAAAGATTCATGGACACATTCTGATAGCCCACATCAAATTCCAATAGCAAAATGTATACATATTTCCAATATGTCTGCGAATAAAGAGGATATAGGCAAAAAAATAATTTGGAATTCTTTGGTTTTTCCTGTATATCTCCAGAACCAAAAGAGCTATATTCGATTGTTTCACATCATTGAATAGGCCTCTAGAATACACAACTTTACCAAGATTCAACTGACACCTTATCTCTTATCGTTTACGAGATACCCACGTACAGAAACGAATTTGAATAGCCTTGTATAACCTTCTTTGGAACATAGTTCTGGATACCCTGAGTAATCACCTCAACAATAATGGATTCTACACTATTGCATACACAGATGAGATAGTTATCTTGCAAACCTGCCAATTTGTGAATACACTGTGCGATAGAGCGCAAGATGGACACACATTAATTGAAACAGGGTCGATCAATCCCAAGAAGACTGAGATGGTTCTTCTCACCAGGAAAATAAGTTTATCGGGCTTAAAACCTCCCGAAATATACAAAAGCAAACTTAACTTCTTTGGAGAGGTGAAATGCCTTGGTACTTTCCTCGACATGAAGCTAACATGATACTCTCACCTACAAAGTAGAGCAAAAAGAACATATGTGGATTATGAGCAATGTCAGAGGACCCCGTGCGGTCACCTGGAGCCATAGCCAGGGGGACCGAAAGTTCCATAGGCAACGTCCATCTAAAAATAATATCAAATACAGCGACTGGCTTATTCAAACATCACAGAGGCTATGATAACAACAACAAACACGGCGATAGAATCAGTTACTGGTCTGACCCATTTGTACCTGTACGTTAAGGAGGTTGCTTCAATGGACATGTTACAATTGCGCACGGCTGGTGTGAGCCTCGAAGTAGGAATGTCTCAATTGAGGCTAAGCCTAAGGCGAGAAGCGCTTACTGCGCAAATTATGTTTAGTAAACCCCACAAAATACAAATAAAACAGAACACAGAGTCGGATGCTTCAAATGCAATACACATTTTAGAGACCGCTAAAAGCCAAAGAAGGACCGGGATGTGGAGTTTACTCCAGATCACTATGCCTTAGAATTAAGTAGAGAATGGTATAAAATACCAGCGTGGTTCAAACAGAACTAGCTGGTATCTCTATCGCCACGAAAGAAATAACCAGAAAAGGAATTTCCAGCAAAACCATAACACTCTGCACTGATATTAAACACGCCCTGTTAGCCTTGAACAGGCAACGTGTTGCCTCATGCCTAGTACTAATGTGCCACCAAGATTTAGCCAAAGCCTCGGTAGATAATAACAGAGGTAATCGAATTGCCGACTGTTCAGCCAAGGAAGCGGCTGGACTAAGAATCTTAGGACTCAGTGACACCTACGGACTGATGACTTGACAATTGCGAAACTAGCTAAACGTCACACCCATACTCAGTCTCTAAAAAAAGGGAAGTGATTAAAGGATGCAGTTTTGCTAGGATCACCCTGGGCGACCCTGGGAAGCTAGCACCTGAAAAATATTTGGCGATGACCAGGAAAAACTTACGCTCAACAGCAGGATTTCTGACTGGCCACTGTCAACTAAGGAAACACCTCCAAATTATGAAACTAGTGGACACACCTCTATGCAGTATGTGTGAACAGGAAGATGAAACTGTCAGGCATGTCTTATGCGAGTATCCGGAGTGATTGTCATTAAGAGAGTGTGTGTTCGGCGAGTCTTGGCTTACACCTGCTGATATAAAATGGATGTATTCTATCAACCTGTCCACCTTCCTGCAAACGTGTAGGCCCACAGGGCCTACACTCACCATCCCTACTCCACAGAAAAAATATTGATAAATTGCTATATAAACTATCGTTTCCGAAAATACTAGGTGTTGCAGTTGATACAAAAAAAAGAAATAATTTGATATTTCCGAAACTGTTTAGAATATTTCAGTTATATTTGGTTAACGATGACAGTCGGTAGGAGTTCGTATTACTCAACAAAAAAATAAATTACAACTTCAACAGCGGAGTGGTGATGAGAACTGACTTCGATATTTTTGGAGAAAAAAATGAAAAATTTGTAGCTTGTTCTCAAATAAAATTAATTTTTGAATTTCTTGTTTGTGATGAAACAGTATTTCCAAGTTGTATCTATATAATGCGACATTTATTATTGAAAAAATAAAAACCTTGTGTTTTTTATTGAACAATTTTACTGTATTGAATTCGATTCTACTTCCGATATGAATGGAAATGACCGATATTTGATGATAACGTATTCAAGTAACACAATGTGGGACTTTCATTGGGTAGTTTACGAAACCGCAACATGTGTTCTGGTATACAAAAGCTTACACGACGAGAATTTCTCAATTCAACAGTAGCATGTGTTCGGCTGTCCACTTCGATATTGTCTTCCGTTACGTTAAATGTTTCTCGGTTTTACTTCAGCTTCTAAATCAACTCATATTCATATTTCAGTTCGTCAATACACAATAAATATTGTTGCCCTGAAATATGTCACTAACTTATAACATCTGAAATTCTGAATATCATTCGAATCTACTCTATGTAAATTATCTGTGAAATTTCAGCAACATTGCTGAGATATTACTTTCGTTCTCACAATGAACCCACATACCATTGATGACGTCTATCGCAGTAACATCCGAAACGTTTCATATCTCAGGTTTCTCTCGATCACGGGCTACTAGCCCGGATTTCGTTCTCTTCAATCATCTGTACATTTCAAAAAGTAGCATTTTTTTCAAATAAAATCGGAAAAAATTGAAAGGGAACTGGCAAATTTTTGAATATATCCTGAACTGAACAGAATTTGAAATAATCTATTGAATATGCTCATGAAGGTAACTTTTCCCTGATTCAACCGACTTTGTATCCCGCACATTTTTCAATTCTTATGCTGACCTTCCTTATCTTGAACTCTATTTAGTACATGAGATGGTCTATAGTTATTTGGAAGATTTTTTGGCTGAAAAGGGCAAAGAAAATAAATCTTTCAAATGACTATAGACCAGTTGCTTCACTATTAGTGATATCAAAAATCATGGAGAAGGCAGTAAACCTCAACACCCTCAAATATTCAGAAGGCTTCAAAATCTTGAGCGATCATCAACATAGCTTTCGAAAACAAAGATCAACAGGCGACCTTCTATCTATCGTATGTCACCAATACTTGGAATAACGCAACCCAGAAACAATTGGAATAACGAAAAATATGGAGGGTCAATAGCTGTTGCTCCTGATATTTCTAAGGCCTTTGACAATGTGTGGCATGAGGGTTTGCCGACCAAATTTCAATGCCATTGCTTCTCGGATCATTTTTCTGTATGGTTCTCCAGTATACTTGTCTTGTCTTTCTGTTTTGGATTCCAGGACATCAGCTGCGGATGCACATCTTTACCGGCAGCGGGTGGTTGCATATCTTATTGAGGATCTAGAAGTGATTTCGAACTGGGGTAAAAGTAACCAGGTTCAATTCAATGCCACAAAAACCCAGGCGTCGGTTTTCTCCAAAAAGATAAATGTCTCCGGAACGCATATTATTATGTCAATACAGAAAATTCTGCTTTCTGCTTCGATAAGTTTGTTGGTGGTGAAAATGGACATTGATATGTCTTGGCACAATCATGTCATTGGAATAATTCGTTTGCAATTATTTGAAATTATTGCAAAGACTGCTTGTCAGAAGCTTGGAATACTTTTCCGAACCAGAAAACTGTAAATACCTCTACAACTTTTGATGATTCATGAAGCTCAGATCAGACCTTCTTTAGAGTATTTATTTTTCTCATATGGAGCTTCGCCCCTAAGCATACCCTTGAGCTACTGGATTCCAACCAGAAAAAAGCCATCTCACTAATTGGCGAAAAGGACTGTCAAAGAAAATTTGGAGATTTGTCTCTCTAATAGATACTTTCACGGGAAGTGTTCAAGAGACTTCGCACTTTTGATTCCAACAAGAGTGGTACATATCAGAAATAAGCGACAGACTGTGGCTGCCTAAGGTTCAACTCAGTACACCTCGAACTTCACTGTTCAAGAACTCTTGAAACTGTAGACCTGCGTTTATGTGGAATGAACTTTCTGCGAATGTTTTTCCAAATGAATTCAATCTCCAGCAATTTAAACCTCAAAATAACTTTCTATCAGCTTCATTGCTAGCCATTTGAAACATTTTGTGATAATAATTGAAAAAAACTTCACTGAAGTATTCTTCTTCAACACTGTTTATTTGTATGTCAAAATGTCACCTGAATAATACCTTAATCATTTTCAGAGTCCTTGAGAAAATGGTCAAATGGTGTTATCGCAGACAGAGTGTGCACTAAACCATATACAATCGAACCAGTAACTGCTGAGGAAAAACCCATATACTTAGCCGAAGGTACATTCATTATAATCCCAAGTTTCGGCATTCAACATGATCCAAAATATTTCCCAGATCCTGATCGTTTTGATCCAGAAAGATTTAACGAAGAAAATAAAGATAAGATAAATTCCTACACTTACCTACCGTTTGGAATTGGACCCAGGAATTGTATTGGTTCAAGATTTGCCTTACTGGAAACAAAATTGCTCTTCTTCAAACTTTTGTCGAAATTCGAAATAGTTCCGACAACTAAGAGTGGAATTCCGCTCAAGATATCAACGACAACCCTCAACCTCAATTCGGAGGGTGGATTTCTGTTCGCATTCAAACGTATAAACGAAAATCAATAACAAATTAGAAATTATTGTTACATGTGTCCATCAATGATGAATTTTTGTTACATTTTTCATATGATTGTATGATAGTGAATAAATAAATGAAGTTAATAAAGTTTTCGAGATAACAACACTTTACAAAGACATGGAACATATGAATGCCCCAATATATAAAGAGGAGAAGGGGGAATTATTTAGGTACTTTACTGATTGCATATTGAGATATGCGGTATTGAAGCCATCGACATAACTTCTGGTGTTAACACTATCATGTTTGAGGGTATGTATCATTTCGCTCAAAAGTGTTCTGGATAAATATGTTTGTACGTCTATAATGATCGGTTGTACAAAGTGAAAATGTGTCGAATTGTCTTTCATGTTCAACAAGAGCTGTGGGTATTTGATATTTATTTTCTTCGAGTCCACTTGGAACAATATAGTCTATGCACAAATTGAATGAATATGACTTTGACAAATGTTTGCTAATTTGAAGAATCATTTGATGTATGAAAGATAACTGACTCGAATTTGCTGTTCAACACCTGTTTTACACATGACTCTTAACTGTTGATATCAACTGAGAGTTTCGGTCTAAATGAAACTCACATTCAGTCAATGAAGTTCACATACTTGTTGGTGTTTTTCTTACCAGAAAATTTACTTTCGATTGTTCAAAGACACTCTATTTCTCAAATTAACCCATTAGCATCCAGCTTCCTCTTTTGAGGACACATGCAATTATTTCTTTCACAACTCTAGCAGCCAGTCGTACGATTCCGGCTGAATAGATAATGCAGAAAACTGTGTAACCTACCTATATCATCAAACGGCCTTACAATTGCCTCATATTCATGAACTCACAAGCCGGTGAAACATGACGCATTCCGACAGTTATTGCGTTTCATCATAATATTCAAGCAAAGAAATTCATTCAAAGGGTAAGTGTTTCAATTGTTCCTCAATGGTCTACTACAATCATACATGTTTCAATTGTGCCATTCAATATATTCGAATATTCAACTTATTCTGAGATGAATATGTCTCAATAGTAGTGTCCTCAAAAGGGGACACTGGGCAAATCTTACATGCTTGGATGAATGCATATTTTTTTCAGATCATTCAGAGAATGAATCAAAGCCGAATTCCATTCAAGAATTTAGAAGATGCCATCGCATATTTGGAATCGGAGAAAATCGAAACTGATGTCGCTTTACCTCCCGACGTAGATGAGCTCACGGATGAAGAATTGTTTATCGATGAAGATCTCGAAGACCCTGTTTTATCCGATGTAGGAGGCACCATAGAAATACACATTTCAACAGATGACGATGACGCCGAAAGAATTATTTCTCCAGCTTCTATGAAAGACAATAATATACATCTTTCAATACTGCGCAAACGCTTCTCCATCGAGATCAATAAAATACCTCAATCCGCTCCTGCTGCTTGCTGGTAAAAAACCGAGCATGTTTATGAAACTTGGCAGAAGGGAAATTTGCCAAATCGAAATGGAAGAAATGAAGGTGATGTTGGCGAATAAAACACCAGACAAAATTTTTGAAACAATATTTTCATCTGAGGTTCTGGAGCTCATCGTGGATGAGAAAAATCGGTATGCTATGTCTGTGAAAAATAAACAAGGATTCAGAGTTTCTGTGGATGAAATAAAAATAGTTTTGGGTTTTCTAATATTTTCTGGTTACCATACATTACCATCCGAATGTTAATATTGGTCTGAAGCTGATGACCTGGGAATGAAACTAGTGAAAGATGCGATGAGTAGAAATGCTTATCTACAACTCAAGTCTCTGATTCACTTCAAAAACAACTTCAAAGCAGAACACAATAAAGATGATAGAGGATTCAAAATAAGACCCCTTCTAGATATCGAAAACTGCAAATTCCGTCAGTATGGTGTGTTCGAGGAACATTTGTCAATTGATGAAATGATGGTGAAATACTACGGGCGTCACTCCTTGAAACAATTCATTAAGGGTAAGCCAGTACGTTTTGGCTATGAGTTTTGCGCCTTATGTGGTATCAGCGGATATTGTTTCAATGTCGATCCTCATTGTGGAAAAGTAGCAACGCTGAACGATAAAAATAAAACACTGAGAAGCCCTGTTGTTGAAAATATGTTGTCAGTTGTGGATGATCCGACAAGCCATATTGTATACTTTGATAACTTTTTCAATAGCTATGATCTACTTCTTCCATTGAGAGAAATGAAATTCAGAGCTACAGGAACGGTGAGAGATAACCGTATGAGGAAGTGTCCACTGAAAGAAGTGAAACAGCTACAAAAAGAAGATCGTGGAACTTATGATTATCAGTTCGATACAGCTGATCAAGTGACTTTTGTTGGATGGAATGATAACAAATGTGTCTCTCTTGGAACTACTTTTGATACAATAATTCCTATCGTGAATGTCTCAAGATGGAATCGGCTAAGAAAAGAAAGAATACCTACTCCTCAACCAGCAATGATAAGCAACTATGATAAATATATGGGTGGCGTAGATCACCATGATTGAATGCTTGAAAAGCATTCAATAGCAATTCGAGGTAAAAAATGGTATTGGTGCTTGTTCACTCGAATCGTTGACATGGCAGTTGTGAATTCATATACCTTATATATACTCACTCATGGTATGGGGTCCATCTCTATCAAAGATTTCAGGAAGAACATTGCAACAACTTATTTGAAATTGGGTCATGGAAACCGTATTCAACTAGGTAGACCGAGCAGCCTATTGTTGACATCGAGGCCCAAAGTATTTGATGATATACGTTTCGATAGGGTGGGGCACATTATTGAAAATCGCGAAAAACAGCAGAGATGTCAATTAATTTTCTGCCAGAGTGAACCACACACTTTCTGCAAAAAATGTAATATCACATTGTGCATATTTGTTTTAGCCGATATCATGAGAAAAATTATTATTTATAAACAATAACTGAGATCTTCATTTTATTTGTCTAAAAATCTTCATTTTGTTTTTTAATTTTTTCATTTCTTCACTTTAAACGTTTGACTCATTTTGTAATTTCCTATATTATCATGAATAAATAATATCTTGTTGCACTGCAAATTTTTATCGTTAATGTCGCCTATGCCGAGTGTCCTCTTTTGATGACAGATATTTTTTCGGTAACTATCAGATGTCAATGCAACTAGGGACTATAAACTCCCATATTTGAATTGGTGTCGGTTTAATCAGAAAAAAATAATAATTAGGGCGTTAATGGGTTAATGAATATTCTTGAACATATAGTGATCATTATAATGGGATTGAGTTGAAATTTCAATGAGACACCTCCTCACCATCACTTTGCTATTCGTGACTATTTGTATGAAAAAAGAGACCACTAAAGTGGGTTCAGATATCTTCTATAAAGGTACTTCTTGAAATCAACAGAACATTCCTAACTGTGTATGTTACTATATGGTCGGTAGCCAGGCGGTTCGACGTGGGTGCTTTGTTCACTCACTCGAATTGACTGCCGTGTTGGTCGGTGGTTCAAGCCCCAGTCTGAACAATCGATTTTCACTTGCTATCGTCCAAGTCGTGTTAGGAATTACACGTTAAAATTTAAGAGCTCGCACAAATTTCAACTTCTGAGGGTTGTCGTTAGTAGGGGTGCGACAGCTGGTTAACGGAAAAACATATTTTAAACAGATTCTTTCATTTGAAGGTGATTGACAATGTTTCGTGGTGTATTTCATCAGTTCGGACTTCCATTGTCTAATATAATATAAATTGATTTGAAATCCCTGAAAGAATCTGTAAAAAATTTAAAAGAATAACCAAAAATAACAAAAGGCTGGAATTACAAAAAAATAATATACAAGCAACAACCAGAAAAAAAATAAAAAATTGAAATAATAATACAAGCTGAAAATTAAAAATATTATTAACACAAAATGAAAATTAAAAATTAAAAGATTCTGAACCAAGTTTCGTCACGACGTTTCGATTGTTAGTTTCCACAATAGTCTCAGTCATTTACTTAAGAAAGACAAATATTGTATAGAAATGGAAATGAAAGACTCTTTCACTCGTTTTACCAACGATGTTACAGCCACCTTTGCGTTTGGTGTGACCGTGGATTCACCCGAAGAATCATATAATGAATTCATTTTATAAATACTAAGGCTACCGATTTTGGAAAGTTCAAAATTATGATTGAGTTCACAAGGTTTTTTTTGATTGCCAAACTTCTCCAGGTGAATGCAAATCATGATTCCTCAAAAAGTTGAGGGTTATTCTGTGTTTTCCTGTTATGTAGCTCTACGGCCAGAAAAACACAGCAAGAAAAATCTTACTTATTCATGGTCTTGTTATTTTCATAAGAATAAGTCCATACGATACCAAAAATCATCACGACATCCATTTGTCTCTTAATAAATATTGAGTTATGTGAACTTTTTTCATAAGAAAAAAACTAATTAATACAGTTTATTGTAAGATTTTCACTATAAAGGGTTTTACAAAAACCGCGACACGTATTTCGCTATACAATAGCTTCCTCAAGCATGCTTGAGGAAAATAAAACATATAATAACCACGTGCTGGCTTCTTAGCCTTAGTAGTTAATTTTTTTATTTCAAAATGCAATTTTTGTAGGTTATTGAATAATGTTACTTAACTTACTATATGTTAATCTACTCTACTTTTTTCTTTGGAAATAAACATTATTTTTATCATTATTAATAGTCTTCAAGTACTTTCGAGCTGTATTCTCAAAAATGTTCGGTTTTTCTGCAAATTCACTCATTTATTCAGATTTGGAATACATATAGGTATAAATCAAAAACAGTATTCACTGATACATATACATATCTCCAGTTTACGAAAACAAAGAAAAAACTTCAAATTATATATGTATAAAAATTATAATGGAGAACTTTATACAAGTGTAGAAGGGCAAACTTTTTAGTTTACTCCGATAAGTTACTGCGTGAAAATCAAAGTATTTTTCACAAAGAAAAATCTTCTATTTATCAGTAACTTGTCGTATTTAAGAATTTTGCCTATCAAATAAATTATTAAAAAATAATACTTATCTTTTACGTTTCGGAGGCCAAAACCTGCCTCCGTCTTCAGAAATGGATAAAAATTCGAATATATACACAGTTATTCCTTTTTTGAGAGCTTATTTCTTCACTTCTTCGACAGATGTCAAAGAAGTTTTGAAATATGAAATTATGTCAATGTTGTTGATTGACAACTGAAATATTCGATGTAATACAAGGTACTCTCCGATATCAGTTTGTTGCCATTTCGCCACTATACAAAGTTTTCTTCAAGATGGGTAGCCAAGTACGGTCTATTTCTAAGGAGCTATTCGAGATACAGTTCTCTCCAGACATGAGAATATACGCTGATTCTTTTAGCTTACGTCTTTTAGAATGAGGCTCATTGGTAATCTTTCTTGTCCTATTCCATTCCACCCGATGTTCACCGTCTGATTTTAAAATGTGCTCTGATAATTTTGATCCTGTCAATTGTCTGTTTTTTATATAATCTCGATGTTCATTCTCACGCACTTTCAATGGTCTTGAGGTTTCACCAATGTAACTTTTAACACAATAACAAGGTATTTTATAAATACAATTTTTTGTTTTTTCTTCAGTGTTGTTGGGTTTTGTATGTGTGAGTATAGATCTCAGTGTATTTTTTGTTTTGAAAGTAGTTCTTCATATCTATTTCCAATTCGTCTAATTTTTTCAGATAGTCTTGGATGAAAAACTGATTATTTCCTCCACAAAAAATGACTTTCGTTGAATATATGTATATTCTCAAATTTCATTACAAGTATAGATAACATAAGAAAACATTTTTTGTGTTAGTTTTAAAGTAAGATAAAGACATAACAAATTTTCATCTACTGGCAGTATTTATTGAAGCTATTGCTTAGCCTAGGAAATAGGGCTGTTTTGATCCAAATTGCTGTGTTTAAGGTTTACATTGAGAAATCTCCTATTTCTGGTGTTTCTAGATGGTCATCTGCGCCTGTATGAGGCGCAGATGACAAATTACATTCCATTCAACAAATTCCAGGACCATGCATTTCTATGCTTTCATCATTAAACTGCGACCTGGATACATGCCTCTTGATTTATAAGATGGAAATACAAATTGTGTCTACTCATTAGATGAAGTTCATTCAAAAAATTGTTCAGAATGACAGTAATGAACGCTACAATTGTTGCATTGTTCGGAAAGCTAAAAATTAAGTATCAGTGAACGTTAATAATGAAACGTATCCGGAAGCCTTTTGAGTGTGTTGTGATGGGATTATTTCTTGGACAGTTATTCTGATTTTTTTATAATGAACCTTTTTTATTAATTGAAAAGTTAGATATTCATCACCAACATTGACATTATTTGAAGATAATTCCATATCTTCTTGCCTATCCGAGAATATTTACAATGATTCATACGTGGGGTTGGTTTCCTCAATCTCTCCATAAATGAATCAATGATTTGAAATCTATGAAAGAAAAAATAAAATTATAACTATATTAAGCAATGAAACGTGAAATGAAAACACAATAAAACCAATAAAATAATCAGGATAACAAATGAAAATGACCACAGAGTAAAAATAATAGAGATTGAGATTAGCAAAAATTCAAAATGAAATTGAAAAAGATTTCAAACCAACTCACTTCATGACGTTTCGATTGTTAGTATCCACAATCGTCTCCGGGTGATGACTGGACCATTCCAATGAGAGATGACTATTTATAGGTCATTTGACTGCACCTATCCCCTCTTCTCCCTTGCCAGTTCTATAGGAGTTGACGGTTTTCTGCTTGATTTTTCAAATTTTGCGTATCTCTACGCTAGATTGGCTGAATGCGTCGTTGGACAACATATATGCAGCTTCTTTGAGTTTCTTCTTGAACCAGAGTTTCTTTCTGTGGATGATCTCAACTTGGGACCACTTGATGTTACTTGGACGAGTCCAAACATGCTCTGCTATTACCGACTTGCTAGTTCGTCCTCGCTTGTGCTTGGCAATGCGGACTTTCAATGGTCCCTTAGTTTCACTGACATAGGATTTGCCATACTCACAGGGTATTCGGTAATCCAGACACTACAAGATTGAGCAATCATTCAACCTTTCGGGAAATACGTCATTAGATTACTAGACTACATAACGGACCACATAATTTTTTCAGAAACAATTTTGTCAAGATAAACATACAAATTGTGTCTTTGTTTATACGCAGGTGAATTTCATGACAAGCTTTCATGTTTCGGTTTAATATAAATTTTGTAATACAATATATTGATGGGTTTGACTAAGTTCATACTCGTTGATTTTCAAAGCTCAATTTTGTTTATTCAATGTTTGTTACTAAAAACTGTTACTTGATGATGTTTCTAAATAATAATTTATTTTTCATTTTTTATGGTTCACAGTGTGTTAATTCCATACAATGCGTCATTGTTAGACGGTCAGTCCCTACACCAACAAATTATTTCTTACCCTATTTACCGAATTATTATATTTTTATGGTGGCCATCTAGTTTTCCACCATTTTGTGGTACGGAGAGAGATAAATCCCAGAAAGGATCAAAGGTTAGTGATGAGTGTTCACAGTGTGTGAATTTCATCGTGGATTTCAATTGACCAACGAAATTATCTACAATCTTAGAGTTATGCATCCTCAAATATGTGAGCCATAACTCTTGTGCATTTCTACTGTCGCTCAATTTTTTGTCGATCTCCGTTAAGATTGGTTTAAGTTTCTCATTAAGTATATTAACGTCCTCATGTAAACCTTCTGAAAGACAAGGAAGAAACCTCTGGGCGTCTTGATGGGAATTACCCATGAATCGAGCAGCAAAACTTTGAATCTGATTTTTCAAGGAGGCTGTATTTATTACTCTATCAAATAAATTTTCTGACCATTACTCCTTGATGACTTTTGCAGACGCTTTTATTAAAGCACCCTCCATACTAGAAATACTAGTATTGAAATCTTTCATGAATTCATCCTTTTTCAAATATTTCAATAACCATCTTGTATTTGATAAACATTGGATTACGCTGTTCATGAAACGGGCGTTACCAATATTTTTGAACCCATTTAATCCAAGGGTCTTGACTGAAGAATTTATTACTGGACAATTTGAAATATCTTTGAAACCCGTTTCAGAATTTTGCTGAGAGAAAGTATTTTTCACATTTCATCATGAAAATTGTCAATCACCTTTAAACAAAAGTGCATAAAAAACAGTTCACCATCTTTGGAAGTCCGCCATATTGTATTTGAAGGGATGTCATTTTATTTTCCATATTAAATTGAGCAATCACTTTTATTTGATACCCAATTTATAGGATGCATAAATTACATAATGAAGGACCGACCACCATCTTGGCCGGTTCGCATCATTCAGTTAAGCACGAATTATTATTCAAACTTATCGTATATTCTAAATTTCAGCTCAAGTGATAGAGAATGCAAAATTTTGTTGAAATATTTGTCCCGAACTAACAACATACATACGTACAAACAAACATCGCAAGTTAAATAAAAGCTGGTGATAATAAAAAATTGAAATGAATTCTACAATTTTATCGGTAGCTCTCTCTCTGTGTCCCTCCTAGTAGTACCTTTGCGAATGTACATGTGCGTTTGTGAATGTACATGTGAATTTGGGTCCCTCCACGCGCATCAAAACAATTTTGTGACTAACATAATGAAGGTTTTCCCGAATATCAGTAGTCGCGATCACGTCTCTGCATTAGTAGGTCTATTATTTTCAATCACTTGATCAGTTGGCAGTGTCGTCGATAGAAAAAGAACAAGGTTCGTTCGTTCATTATTTCACGATAAACAGGTACGTGGGTTTTCTTTACTCAGAATTTGTTCTAAGTGACAATAACTATATACATATCTCAAAAAAGTATATATTCTAATCTTGATTTATTGTCTTATCTGACAGTATAAAAAGCCGTTGAATACAATATTTGTTTTTTTTTTTATTCTTCAGTTGACAATTCAATCTATTCTTAATCATTCACCTATTGGAATCTAAGATATTTGTTTCGGTAAATTTTCGTTATGTGGAGACCCGGCGATTTTGAAAAAATTTTTTACTGTACTTACGTATTTTGATGCGTAGATTACGAATCCGAAAGAAAAAAGCGGCGCTCTTACTTATTCAAAAAGTTACGGCCCTTCAAAGTTCACAAAAGGGCAACTTTTCAGCCTTCTTTTTCACTAAATAAACTATTTAAAAATACAAGCATTTATTCACTAGATCACCTTTACACCTTATTCCTCCTTCTTTAACACTTTTGACTTCAATAGTCAACATTTTTCTTATAAAAATGTTAAAAAATGTACGGAGCTGCTTTTTGGTTACATATCACTGTATTTTACGTTTTTAAGGTTAATGATATGGTTGGTACGACTGATGCAGTCCATATTCCTGAAGTAATTCAAATGTTTTTTACCTTCATTCTTTAGATCGTAAATTGGTTTTTGGTGGTGTATTACGAATTTGAAATAGTAGGCGACGGCAAATACCAACCGCTTTTTTCTGAAATGTCACTGGTAACTAACCTAAAAATAAAATAATGTCACCAGGAGAAGCATTCGTTTTTAAATTAAGTTTTTTATAAGAAAAATGTCGATTATTGAAGTGAAAAGTGTTGAAGAAGGAGGAATAAGGTGTAAAGGTGACCTAGTGAATAAATGCTTGTGTTTTTAAATAGTTTATTCAGTTAATAAGAAGGCTGAAAAGTTGCCCTTTTCTGAACTTTGAAGGGCCGTAACTTTTTAAATGAAGAAGAGCGCTGCTTTTTTCTTTCGGATTCGTAATCTACGCATCAAAATACGTAAGTACAGTCAAAAATTTTTTCAAAATCGCCGGGTGTAGACATAACGAAAGTTTACCTTTGTTTCGAATATATGTTTCATTCATCTAATAATAATGATAATAATCGGCTTCATTTATCGACATGAGTGAATCACATTAAAATAACAAATGAAAGTGTTTTTCAACTTAACCTATACTCATAGATTTAAAGCAGAGAAAAAGTTCATCTAGGTATGAAAACGCACAAAAACTTGAACTAATTGTCTAATCTCCAGTGCAATTTCTAGATTTTTGAAGTTGTATGAGATGTGAAGTCTGAACTAAGTAGGAAGTGCATTATAAAAATAATTTAATTATATACGAAACTTGGAATGAAACGAGCTGTGGAGTGTTTGTTGGTGAAGAATTTATCATGATTTCTGATATTCGACTGACTCTGTGATTCAAATGTCATGTTTTTCAAATATATTTAATGAGGTTTCTGCTTGATGATGAGTTTGTGAGTTGTAACAAGAAGGTGCAGTTGCCTGAAATTGATCAAATTATCTGAAAGAACAATTCATTCAGACCAGTCTCAAATTACCTATACTGTGGGCTAACGGACTGACACCTATCAGAAAAAACTATTCCCCTGGCTGATACCACGAAGGACGTCGGATTATATCCGATAGATGTCAGTGCAGGATTCTTCACAGAAGTTATTCCTGCATATTTTATTAGCGATGCTACGGCCGCAATCGATTTTCAATCGATTTTCAAGGTAGTGTCTATTATTAACATAGAGTTTATGATTTTAGGTAATTGAAAATCGAATTCCTTCAGAGTATCATTCTTCAAACTGGGCTGAAGCGAAAGACAAACAAGTTTGTCATCACACCATCTGCCTATGAACGAGGTAACCAACCGCATATCGGAAATTTGCCATATAAATTTTTCATATAAGGAAGAAAACTTCACAACTTGAGTAGGCCTACTTGGAGGCTGACTGTGAATTGAATCATCTAAAAAATAATTGAGTCTGAGCCATCCAAACTCATCAAAATCAGCAGAGATATGATCAAACTTCCTCACACTATGAAAGTATCGTATGCAGTTGAAACAGATCAAAAGATACCACATGTTTCAGTTGTTGCTATGTGGTGTGAACACCACCATATCCCGTATTATTACCTACCTCAATATGTTATTTTGGATTTGGGAAAACTTTTTCTAACGTTTTCTACAAGAATGTGGCTTTGAAAAATTTTTGAAGCTTTGACATTCTAGATGGAAAAAATTACTAGTCAGTACTTACTTACTTTATCTGAACATATAAGAAATAGTAGAAATTTCAAATCCTCACCATGAAATTCTGAAAAGTTATCATTGGTTACTATTTGAATCAATGTCACGGGTGGAAGTAGACTAGATGATAGTGTCAACTGATATTGATGATATGATCGCTACGATCACGTTGTTCAAATTGAGAAAAATCAATTAAGTGAATTTAAATTTTTCTCAAATTCTGGTTTCAATTTTTTCAACGATATTTCCTGAACTCATAGACACTAGAACAAATTAATTTTTTCCACAAGACGAATTTCAAGTTCAAATAGAAATAAATGTCGAGTTATTATTTTTTAAATAACTCAATTATCCGCAACATGAAACTTGTGTAAAAACAAGAAAAAATTAATAAAAAAATACGAAATTTTATTAACAAGAGTATTCTATTAGGTTTGCAATGTTTTTTTGACCCGATACAGGTATTTAAATCTACATTATATTCAAAATAATCATGAATTTTTTGAACATATATGGCTATAATAATAAACCCCCCAAACAAATCACTGACCAAAACAATTTGATCTTCTACATTATAGTTATCTTATATTCGCAGATTTTATCAGATGCTGCAATTACTTTTTGGAGTGGCTATATTAGCCGCTCTCTTCTATTACTTTTGCGTTAAACCGTTGAACTACTGGAGAGAACGGGGAGTGAAACAAACAAGTAAAGTTTGGTTATTTGGAGATAACTGGTCTACGACCATTGGTAAGGAAAGTTTCTTGGATATGTTCGTTAGATGTTACAACCAGTTTCCAGATTCCAGGTGAGTTTTGAATCTGAAAATACATCTATCGAATAATCAATTTTTCATAAAAAGAAATGCATAGAAACTTGTTCTGGGATTTTGCTTGTCAAAATCTGGAATATGAAATTACTGGCTCAGCTAATTTGTTCCATTTACGATAACTCATCATCGTTTTCCGATTGTTTCACCAGGAACATCTAATATCGGCCTCTGCAGTTCGGAGGGGCAGTAGCTCAGCCTAGCATTCAAATATTCTCAGTTTCGAAATTCCTTTCATAAGTGAATAAAACTCTTAATATTGAAAGATAAAAGCCATAACATGATCAGCAATATATTGTATATTGTGCAAACAAAAACAGATCTTTCCCGCAGAGGTTATTCTGTATAAAGTCTAATCATTACATAAATTTGTATATATGCTTCTGTGCTACATTTACATTTGTTAGTCAGATTTACACAGTGGATAATTTTCAAGAATGCTGGTATTGTTTGAAGGTGGTTGACAATGATTCATGGTGGATTTCATTAGTTCAGACTTTCATTGTCTACTATGATATAAATTGATTTGAAATCACCGAGAAATCTATGAAATTCCAAAAAAGTTAGCTGAAATATAACAATTATATTAAGCAGAAACATTGAATTTACAGTGAAATGAAATACAAGCAATAACCAAAAACTAAAAAAATAAAAAATTGAACTATTAACACGAGATAAAAATTGAAAAATTATTAACAAGGTAGAAAGATTCCAAACCAAGTTACTTCACGACCTTTCGATTTTTATCATCCTCAATCGTCTTCGGCTGATAACTGGACTTATTCCACAGAGATCTGACTATTTATAGGTGATTCGAGTGCTTTCACCTATCCCCTCTTCCCTCTCCCTGCTTCATCGGTTTTGGCGGAAGCTGATCGTCTGGCGGGAGTTGGTTGTGTTCCACTCGATTGAAGGTTTCCATATGTTGCGTATCTCTACGCTAGCTTGGCTAATTGCGTTGTTGGACAACATATATGCGGCTTCTTTGAATTTTCTTCAAAGCCAGTGTTCCTCTTCGTGAATGATTTCAGCTTGAGCCCACTTGATGTTATGTTGATGAGTCCAAACATGATCTGCCGCGAGTCTGGTTGAGATACGTGGACGACATCTTCATAATGTAGAACCATGACCAGAACTAGATACCTTTCTGAAGCACATCAACAACGTGAGTCCTTCCATCAATTGCACAATGTAGAAGAAAGTCCACAACCAATTGACATTCTTAGACGTATTGCTGAAGAGAGCTGACATTAAATGGGAAATATCTGTATATCGAAAACCCACCCACACAGGACAGTATCTGAACAAGGAATCCAACCACCATAAATCGACTACGACAGGAATCATCAAGACTTCACTAGACCGTACTTTCGGACTCTGTAATACAGAGGAAGGTCTCGATAAGGAACTAGACATCATCAAAAATGACCTTCAATGGAATTGTTACTCCAGAGTGATGGTGGAACAGGCTTTAGCTAGAAGACAGCAAGAGCTCCACAAGGAATAGAAGCCGCCACAACCAGTACCTGTACTTCCCTACATCAGAGGATTGTCGAAAAGGATAAGAAGGATTGGGTCCAACTGCAATATCAGAACCTGTTTCAGATCTGAGAAAACTATGCGGATCAGTCTCACGAAAATCAGGCCACCAAACGCGGACTGCGATTCCAAGAATTGTAACCAGCGAGTACGGAGAATCATACATCGGTGAAACTAAGAGGCTATTGAAAGTTCGTATTGCCGAGAACAAGAAACACACACAGCGAGGAGAAAACAGAAAATCTGGAATGGCAGAGCATGTTTGGACATAACATCGAGTGGGCTTAAGCTGAAATCATCCACAAGGGGGAACACTGGTTTAGTAGAACATCCAAAGAAGCCGCATATATGTTGCCAAACAACGCATTTAGCCAAGCTAGCGTAGATATACGCAACATATGGAAACCTCTATAATAATCAACCGGAACACGACCAACTCCCGCCATACGGTCAGCTCGCGCTGAAACCGATGAAACGGAGAGAGAGAAGAGGGGATAGGTGAAAACACTCGAATCACCTATAAATAGTCAGATTTCTGTGGAATAAGTCTAGTTATCACCCGAAGATTATTGTGTATGTTAACAATCGAAAAGTCGTGAAGTAACTTGGTTTGGAATCTTTTAATTTTGATTTTCATTTCTTGTTAATACTTTTTAATTTTCATCACGTGTTATCAGTTCAATTTTTTCATGTTTTGGTTGTTGCCTGTATTTTATTTCATTGTAATTTCAGTTTTTTTCTTAATATAATTGTTATTTTTCAGCTAACCTTCATTATTTTTCACAGATTCTTCGAGGGAATTCAAATCAATTTATATCATATTAGAGAATGGAAGTCCGTACTAATGAAATGCACAGTGTTGTTATTGCAGCAATAATATTAGAAATATACGATGTAAGAAGTGAAACACGTTGGACATTTATGTCGAACTTCAATTTTGGAACGGGCACACTTGCAGACCTGTTTCGGTCTCATTAGCCAGTCATCAGTCAAGATAGTGGCCATCATCGACCTAAATTCAATGATTTTCTATAATTGAAAAACTGAATTCTTCTTATTAGTCACTTTCTTATTAGTCAGTGGGCTATACTTGAATACATTTTGTTGTTCGCTCCAACTTAGGAAGAGAAATGAAATACTCTTAAAGAATTCCGATTTTCAATTATGGAATATCATTGACTTCAGGTCTATGATGGCCACTATCTTGCACTGATGAGTGGCTAATGAGCCCGAAACCGGTCTGCAAGTGTGCCCGTTCCAAAATTGAAGGTCAACTCTTCCAGTTGTATTTCCAATTGCATATGCAGGAAATTTTCTATGAAGATTTCTGCACTGATGCCTGTCGTGGTATTAGCCAGGGTTGTAGTCGTTTTCTGATAGGCGTCAGTCTATTCATCCTACTGTGTAGGTATATTCAAGACTGGCTTGAACATTTTAAGTTCATTTCTTTAGATTTGTTTACTGCCAGTCTTCAAGCATAGCCCACTGACTGATACAAAATATTTGTATTTGGTTGCAATATTGTCAAATATTATTTGTAAATCCAGTACACATGTAAAATAATTATTAAACTGACGATATTTCCAAAATATAAAGTTGTTATGTTCAACAGTATCAACTACTTTCAAATCACTATATTCTTCATTTATGTTATCACTCAACAGATTCACATTGCATTACAACAGTTATTTTGATTTGATTCAATAGTTGAATAAAAGATAGTTCTTCCAGTTCAACTACGAACTTCTTTTATTTTCAGATATCATGGGATATATCAATTTCTCCAGCCAGGTTTGATGATTAAAGACTTAGACCTCCTGAAACAAATCACAGTCAAAGAATTTGATCATTTTATGGACCACAGGAGCATAATTTCCGAAGATGTAGATCCATTATGGGCCAAAAACTTATTGGCATTGACCGGTATGATATCATTCCCCATATGACTGCCCAGTTGTTGAATTAGCCCTATAAAAAACATTGAAACTTTGCAATATGAGAACCACTTATTTTTTCCGATACTTTTTCTAGGAATTACTCAATATTTTACAGATCTAAGATCACGAATCATAGTTTGTCAATCATGCTGATTTTTTTTTCATATGAAATACGACTTCATTTTTTATATCCAATTATTTCTAAATTTCACAACCCAGTCGAGATTTTCAGAGAAATTGAAGTAACAATCTCAAAAAATGAATAAATTATGACTTTTTATTATAGTTTCATCGAGAATATGAATATGACTAGGTGAAATAGTTAACAATAGTTTTTGTTGGCGTTAGTTGATTGGATGAACCACAATAAACCCTTTCGGGTTACGGTGGAGGATCGAATAGACCCACTCACTTTGGACCCAACCTAACCTAGTCGATTGGATGACTTGGTTTTCTATATGAAAACCGATGACTTGATCGCCACCATAAAGAAAAAAACATGATCATAACCACCATCAATGCAAACTGGGGTTACAGAAAGTGCAACTACTGTGCACTTTCGATTACACAGTGTGATTTTCACATACTTTGGAGGTGCTTCAAACCAATACACATGTGTGCAGTGGAATAAAAACAATAAATGCTTTTAGGATTCACCGGATAGCAAACACATACGTGAATATGTGTGGATCTTATCTTACTGAAAACCATTTCGAGATTCACAGGCGTAATGTGAGCAAGAAACGATTTTGAGGTGAAGTTAGAAGAGGTCAAGCATCAAACAGCTGCGTAATATACTTCGTAATTACTTTCACGATGAAGAAAACGAAATTCAAGCTAGTAGGCTATGGTCGAATGGGATCTGAAGTACCAAACGTTTCCTCTGCTACTACGACTGACATAATAGCATTTACTACGAGGACGGAAGTAAATCTCGAAGTCTCAATCGTTCGTTGCTGATGAGACTTCAAAGTAAGACTTTCGTCCTCACCGTAAACGCACATACCACTCAACTCTTATCACCTTCCAAGCTGAAGTACATGCAGAAGTGTTTTTGTATAATCAAATGTCCATATAAAAGTAGTTAGTTCGAAGGTAATTCTTTCATATGACTTGATGTTCAACGAATGTAATTGTTTCGAGAGGGGTTTTTCTTTGAGTTCGTCTCTGAACGTTACTTTTTTGTATGATGAACACATCTTTGTGAATAATTCATTTTGGAACTATTTGATTTTTTCTTTTCTTAGGAAGATTTTCAGAATATTTCTATATGAAAATAGAGGAGTAGAAAGCCAAAACCTTTGATTCGCAAAAAATTGATCTCTCCTGAAAATATACTCCTTTCAATTCAAACAAAATTCCTATGGCTGGGATTGAATCAAACAATCGGAAGAATGTCATTATGTACTGTTATCGATGACAGGAGTAGATATAATTAATTCGTAACATGAAGTCGTAATTTTATGAATTAACTGAGTGCCTCATTATGGGCTTTTTCTTTCAGTTAGTGTCTGAAAGTTACTTCTCTGCATGATCTACATATCTCATATTTCATTTCTTTGGAAGATTCCCACAATTTTTCTGTATGTAGATAGAGGAGTAGAAAGCCAAAACGTTCCTTTCTAAAAAAAAATGTATTTCTCCTCTCTCAGTTTATATTCAAAAGCTTTTCAGAAGAGAACCTCATGGCGAATATATACTTCATCAAACAATCTCACAATACTTGAAGTTCAGTGTTACGATCTTCAATCAGGATTGAACCGTCGTGGTTTGGAACTGTACCCTAACGTTTCGCCAGCACAAGTGGCTGGCTTATTCAGAGGTTTATTCATCTTGATGGTTCACCGATGGTTCACTGGCGCATGGTTCACCGAGTTATCGGTTCACCGAGTTATCGATGAACCATCAAGATGAATAAACCTCTGAAAAAGCCAGCCACTCGTACTGACAAAACGTTAAGATACAGTTCCAAACCACGACGGCATACTTGAAGTTATTCACTTATGAGTCACAGAAAAATGGAGTAATTTAGTCACATCATAAAGTATATGGAACGAGTCACAAAGCCAGTACCGCTTTTTCGGGATCAGTGACTTTTTCTGGAATCATGAAGAGTCACTAGAAAAAACAATTTAGAAAACTGAAATGAATAAAGACTGACAAAAATATTGATATTCTTTCTCGATAGACCAGAGATTGGTAACGGAACTTCCGAAAAGCCATTGCTGACCATGATGTCACCTCTGTAAAATAGGCAGGCCAGATGAAGAAAGCTGCTACATGACCTCACTGTCACGAATCCAACCAATATCATTCGACTGAAAGAAGAATCATCAAGACTCTATTAGACCGTGCTTTCGGGATCTGTAATACGAAGGAAAATCTCGAGAAGGAACTAGACGTCGTCAAAAATTATCTTCAGCGGAATGGCTATTCCAAAGCGATGATAGAAAAGAATTTGGCTAAAAGACAGCGGGAGCCTCGTAAGGAAGAGATGCCGTCACAACCAATGCTTGAACTTCCCTAAATCAGAGGATTATCGGAGAGGATAAGAAGAATTGGTTCCAAGTACAACATCAGAACCCGCTTCAGATCTGGTAACACCATCCGTAGCAGCCTTACGAAACCAGGCCACCAAACGCGGACTGCGATTCCAAGAATTGCATTTACCGGATACCCTGTGAATGCGGAAAATCCTATATTGGTGAAACTAAGAGGCCATTGAATGTTCGCATTGTAGAGCACAAGAAACACACACAGCGAGGTAAAACCAGCAAATCAGTGATAGCAGACCATGTTTGGATCCATCAACACAAAATCGAGTGGTCCCAAGCTGAGATCATACACAGAGAGGAACATTGGTTTAGGAGAAAATTCAAGGAAGCCGCATATATGCTGTCCAACAACGTAGTCAGCCAAGCTAGCGTAGAGATACGCAACATATGGAAACCCATCATCAAGCGAAAAATGGCCAACTCCCGCAAAACGGTCATCTTCCACTGAACCAGTGAAGCGGAAAAGATGGAAAGCGGGGATAAGTGAAATTACTCGAACGACCCATAAATAGTCACCTCTCGGAGGAATCAGTCCTGTCATCACCCGAAGACGATTGTAGATACCAACAATCGAAACGTCGTGAACTAACGTGGCTTGGAATCTCCTAACTTTTTATTTTATTTTCATTTTTATTTCTTTATTTTTTTTAATTGTTCTATTTTTACTTGTATTTCATTTCACTTTTATTTCATTTCAGGTTATTTTTGCTTAATATAATTGTTATTTTCAGCTTTTCATTTTCAATTCTTCTTTTTTAGTTGTTTCAGTGAAATTCATCATGAAACATTGTCAATCACCTTCAAACAAATCATATGTTTTTCGTCCACTGATGACTACAATTATTACATGAAATTTCCCAACCTTTTTCTTCGTCTTCAGTTAGAGATAAAAACTAATGGATTTTAATTTTTCTAGGTCAGAAATGGCGAGATATGCGGCCTATTCTCAGTCCATCCTTCACCAGCAGCAAAATGCGATCAATTTTCGTTCTGATATCGAAATGTGCTGAGGACTTTGCAGATCATTTTCTCAAGAAAGATGAGGAAATGATAGAAATGGAAATGAAGGATACCTTCACACGTTTTGCTAATGACGTTATAGCTTCTGCTGCATTTGGTGTGAAAGTAGACTCACTTGGAGAGCCAAACAATGAGTTCTATTTGAGGGGAAAAGAGCTAACCAGTATGGGCAAATTTTGGAAAAGAATGAAGATTATGGGGTTTCTTCTGATACCAAAAGTTCTAAAGGTGAGAGAACATTAAATTTCAACGAAAAAATATATGTTGATTGTTTCATCCTCTTCTTCTTTTTGGTATCATTAACAGTATGAAACCTGTTTGAAAATGTCTGGTGAAAGTGGCCAATACTTCATGGAAAGTAGACAAAACCGTAACACGTGTTTTATTATTCAACAGTTCTTTCAGGAGTATTATACTGACCAAATTTTACCAAATTATTACAACTTCACATGAGTTAACAATTCGACTTTTTCAACTTGATACCTATGATTATATTGGTATTCACGTACAAACTGATTACCAATTTGAACATGAGAAAAGAAATTTCACCAAACTCGTTGAATGAAGTCACCTGAGTTTACGTATCCATCGGTACCATTTTCAATATAAGAAAACACATTTGATAAAAATTTAAACTGTTTTTCATTTCATTTTCATTGGGTGAAGGAGTAATGATGCTTTTTGAGGCCTGCTGGATGCGTTCCGTCACTTTTCATGTTTGATCCAAGTTAGAATGACTATTAGTTTCGGTGTGAGTCTTCGTCAATTGCATGATAGAACTGATCAATACTTGATGAAAATATATTATAACGTATTCAAAAAACACACTTTGATGTGAGATTTCCATTTGAAAGGTTGGAGATTTGTCTCTCTTCTACAGGGTGTTTTTAAACATGCGGCAAAAATCCCAGGGACTAATTTTTGGACTATTCTAGGAATTTTTCTACCTTGATGATTTTTGATAGGGCGCTTTGTTTTGAAGATACGAAGCGAAAACACATTTCGACAATAACAATTTATTACCAAAAGTTACATGTAATGTTTCTTAATCTACAAGAATTGTTAAAAATGACTACCCCCCGCTCGGTTGCAAGAATTCAATCTTCACTTATACTCCCGATATCTCCATTTCGGCTACGTTAATAATTTTAAAATTTCCAAAATTGTTACTGTCGAAATTTTTTTTCGTCCCTGAATGTACTAGTAGTTGAATTGTAAATATTCATAATTCTCGAGACATTTAGCAAAATGTAACTTATGAACAACCATGGCGCAGAAATGAAAAAATAAGTGAACGGGTGTGACCCAATCGACTCACACTGTTGATTTCAGCTACGCTTGTGTGTGGACAGCGTTCAAATGTTGACACAATTTGATCTTAATCGCTAATCCAGATGCCTGTTCAATAAATATGTTTACATCGAAAGCTGTATGTTAACAATAATTTCTAAAAATAGTTATATCCTGAAAATACTGAAATATCCCGACTCATTCATTCAAGCTGAAACGAAAGTGTACACTGTGATTATTTGAATATTACCCACCTAAAATTTTCCATTAATCGATCGCGGAGATTTTGATCGAGATTAGCTCTAAGGCAGCGATGTTTTTTTTTTGCTGATGCCTCATAAAAATGCAATCAACTCCATAGACGACAGGAATAAAGTAATTTTATCGGAAAAATGGGTTGAAAACCGACTGCAGAAAAAACCCTATTCCCAAATACCGGAACTGCAATGCTATTTTTGAAACTCGTTTCACCTACCAAGTCGGCATCTTCAGGAGATGAGGTTCACTAATTCCGTACTCTGAAACTGGTTTATATTTATATCTAACACTTTCACTTTTCGACACACATCAATGATTCGTGGTAAACATTTGTGGCCAATTTTTTTGTTGAACAATTTCAACAGAGTGATTCATATAAAGTTGATCATACTCTCGAAACCATACAGATCTCAACAGTTTCAGTTACTCTATGACCGTTCTCCAAAGCATGTTGACCGGCACTAGATGTACTGAGTGTATCTTGAAACGAGTTCTGATAGCTCGCTTTGTCTCATCTATACATTCTTGGTTTTCACATCATATAAATAATTATTACAAGTTTTCAATGAGAATATCACATTTCAAAATATATTTCAACAAAACTTTCGATTAAAAAAATGCATTCCATCCAATGAATCAGGAAAGCGACTTGAAAACATTATTTTAATTTCTGATTCTCAAAAAGGGTGAAAAGAAATGATATCTTTACTGAAATAAATGTCAATGTTTGTGAGGATGGATGTTTATGACTTTTTCACGCCCTAACGACTGAACGGATTTAGATGAAACTCCACATAAATACAGCTTATACATCAGAGTAACATGTAGAGTACAATTTACAAAGATTTTGTGAAATTTTGGTCAAAATATAACGATAAGTATTGAGTAAATCGGAAAAATTCTTGCCCCCTGAGATCTATCTTGGCGTGCGCGGGTTATACCTTCGGAGTTACGTGTAGATAATTACCGTAAGATTGTTTATCTTGAATATTTCTAAATAAAAGTCTATTCTAATAAAAGTTACGGGGTAGCCACTGTATGCAAATTATTGAACCATAAATACAATTAAATTGGATACTATTTTTACAATGCACCCTCGAGAATATCTGTCGCATTCTAATAGAAATTTGTAAATTGTTGTCTGTTTTCTGTGTTCTGTTTTTCACACCAAGTAATTTGAACGAATTGTTTATTATCACGATAAGATTAACTTGACGCAACAAAGTAAGTCATTGCGCGGCGCGCCCGCCGGTAGAGGGGCGGTCTAAGCAATGAAGCGCTATTGCCGAGAACGCGACACGATCCCGGACAGACGTGTGAGAGCAGACGGCATTGACGGTTATGTTAGTTATGCTAATATCTTCATAGGTAACATAATTCGATTCTCAAAGCTATTCATTTCTTGGTGCAGTTGGCATATTTTTTCAGTTACTGTATTTTTAAAGTAAAAGTGTAAATCAGTAGCTGTTGCCCGCTCTTATATCAACGTACAATCGAAGTTACTGAACCTACCTGGAATCTTGAAATATGCAGGTAGGTTCTTTGTATAGCCTAAATAAGCATCAAGAAAGTGAACCAGGAATTTTCACCCTAAGATGCAAATATACGGGTTCAACGATTGTATTGAACTTCGTCAGTTTTGAACCTGAAGTCTCGAGTCAATGAAAAAATACTGGTTTTTCTCGATACTTTCAAACGTTCATTCAAGAAATAGGTGAATTTCCAGTTGGGAAATACTTGTATTTACCTGTGGCTGAAATAATTTCCCCAACTATTTTTGTGGTAAAATTTCCTGATAACGGTTGTTATTTCATTATTCAACGGAATGATACTAGGTTACTCATCCGAGATGAATGTCACAAGAATATGTCGTATTAATGTATTGTCAATACGAAGTCAATCCGAAAATCCAGATAAAAAACCAATGTATCGGTGTTGATAAATTTACTAGCTGTTACCATATAAAACCTTCCATATGAAAATGATGATTAGATCTCGTAAATTATACCACGCTGTCCATGTCATACAAAGAAACTGCTGACGTTCGGTAGGTATTTAGTTTTCATGCCATTCGAATTGACTTCGTATAGAGGCTATGACCCGGTACACTGTGTCGCTATAAGATACCTGCTAGGTTTTTCATTGAATGAGTTTTCCTCTGGAAGACATCTTAAAAGTAAAATTAGCTGTGAAAGTCATAATCCATTAGGGATTAACTTTCGCAAATTATTGATGGGTATTGATAAATCACTATTCCGAACAAATTTTCTGCATCAATAAGGAAACTGATGATACAATTTTCTGTTCAAGAAAATCATCATTTCACATCATTAAAATCACAAGAGTAAACTTCATTGAGGAGTTTTAGAAATCATTCCACATTCAAAAAATTATTCATTTTGAAAATAATATTTTGGTATACTACAATATTCCAGAGGCAGTTTCTCAAAAACTGCTAAGCAAATTACGAAAAGTAGGGATAGCTTTCAAGATGAAGTATCTCACAAATAATAAATCAATTTGAAAATTTTCAATTCTATGGAAGAGTATTGAAGATGCAGTTGAAATTATACTCGAAATTGTTTTTCTGGAATAAAAATTTAACAAGATATCGAGTTGTTCGATATCTGCTGTAGCAGACGTCAGGTATGAAAACCTGCACACCCGGAGAGAGAGAGAGAGAGAGAGAAAAATGTTTATTCATTTGCGGATTGATAGAATAAGTTACATATATAAAAAAATATATGAGGGGATTCCTGTTAAAGGGTAATGCCTCTTGAGGGTTGGGTTTTTTTACAAATAATTTAAATTAAAATTTTCGGAGTTAGAAGTTGCATAATTTGTTGGAGTGTCCGGGTCCATAGCGGTGGTTGTTCTTAAGAAATTGGGTTTATGTTGGATCGAGGGAAGTATGCCTGAGACTTCAGGGTGTTCCAGGCCATGCGCTGTCCTCTATCAGATCGCCAGTGGTACTCCTCTAGGATGTCCTGGATTTGCTCCGTCGGGTCTTCCACTGCTCCCAGTCTTCCACTGCTGGCTGGGGGAATGGGAGCTTCTTCCTCGGTATCCTTCTGGGGCCTCCACATGGCGTCCAAGGGTTGGTGTGGGTGCTGATGGCAGCGGTGTTGTTGCTTCTCATGGCTTTCGCAGCGTATCATCCTTGTTGTTCCTGAAATCTCAAGTTGGTTGGAGTAATATTTATATAAGTCTTGGGAAGGGTATCGTAATGGGAGGTTATAGATGTTTCGTAGGATTCGTCTCTCGGTTTTTAGTATACGGTCTCCGGGAGAGCGTGCAGTAGATACACACCCGGAGACAACGGACAATTTGTTATTTATTGGCTGTATTCATTGATGTGTAGGTAGGCTCACACCATGACTACAAGTTGGATTTCAGCAACGTGTTTTGGGGATCTGAACTCACATTACTAGATGCCGTCGGTCTGACAACATATAGACGCTACCGATCTGTTCCCTGGTATTCGTCTGTTGTCTATAATCGAGACTTGTTTTTTTCCAATCCACTACCATCTTTGGTCGAAAAGCGTCTGCTCATTTTTCCGTTAACTAACTGTCTCCCCTTTCCGAACGACAATTCTCAAAATTTTATTTGAGACCATTTGAAGCATTTTTGACAATTCACCTCCTGGGCCTTCATTTACAAAATGTATTCTCAATAGTCAAACTTATATTTTTCTCTAATGAAGAACAAGAATGAAAACATGAAAAATTGAAGACAAGGATACTCTACTAAAAATTTGTAATGTGGCGGTTCATATCTCTGATATTGATTATTGAAATAACAAAAATATTTTTGAAATTTTTTTTTAAGTTATTTCATTCAGGATTTCCTTCACGAATAAAGCTCATTCTCACGAGAAATGACCCAATTTCTCGCTCGATAAATGTATACTTTCATTCAAACGGTTTATCGATTTTGTGTTTACTATAAAAAATTCCTAACAAATTCTTATGGCTCAATTTCAGAAAATTAATTACATTATACTGACAGTATATATTTTCGAACTGATTTATTTTCAGCTTCTGAGAATAACATTCATTGGTGATAAAGAAGGCCGATTTTTTAGAGAACTTGTGAATGATACCATTAAAACACGAGAGGAAAATAACATTATTCGGCCAGATATGATTCATTTATTGATGGAAGCAAGGAAGGGGATACAGCAAAAAGAAGAAAATATTGGTGTGGATACAGGATTTGCCACAGTCGAAGAATCGAATATTGGTGAGTAACTGATGATATGTTGGTTTTTGTGGTCGGAGTTGGTTACACGTTGATGAAGTGATCATTTGAATGAATGTATTATTCAGTATAACAATACGAAATGAATGTTACCTGGGAAAGCAGAGAATATCATAAGAAATAACTTGTCTTGAGAAATGTCTTGAAAGTCTAGTGTAGAACGAGTTGAATTGTTGCCTACAGAAGGGATTCCAGTCACTGAAAGATTGCTATTGTGAAACTTATCAGATTGAAAACAATAAAAACATTTGTCTGAGATTGATTGACAAAGTTTCAAGGTTAATACGCGATGTTAGTGATGCATCTCTCCGCGTTAAGGCACAATAGATTTAATTGAATAGAACTGGCTGATACTTGATGAAAATTCATATTGAAAGTCATTATTACAGTTCATTGAATGAATTTCACTATGAAGGGTTTCACAAAAACCGCGACACCTGTTTCACTATTCTATAGCTTTCTCAAGCGTAAACATTTTTTTACGCTTGTCGCGATTTTTGTTAAACCCTTTATAGTGAAAATCATAAAATAAACTAATATTGAGTTACAATAGATATCAAAATGGACATTCTGTTGTTGAAAAATATGAGTGTAGTCATTCACGTACTCCGCTCTTAAGTTTTAAACAAATGTTCTCGTTGAAAATTGCCGTTATCAAGATGCTGAAATTGTTTCAATATGGATATTTTGTTTGAATTGAAGGGGTTATATTTTTTAGGAGTGATTAATTTTTCTGGGAAAGAAAGTTTTTGGCTTTCTACTACTCCATCTGATACAAAAAAAAGGGATGAGAGAATCTTCCAAAGAAAGGAAGGAAGTAATCAATTTGAAACTCTATACATGAATGTGTAGATCATGCAAAGAAGTAACTTTCAGACACAAACTGAAAGAAAGTCCTCCTGAAACAGCTATTTTCATATAAACATTGAATTACACGAAAGAAAATAATTCTTTCGAAACAAATACTTCTATATGAACACTGAATTATACAGAAGATACGTTTCTCTACTCAGTTTGTATTTCAAACATTTGTTGTGGAATAAGAATCAGATATCATTCACATGAGTTCTACTTTGAATGAATGGTTATAAATTGTACTCACATAGAACACTGTCACCCTCACTGGTATACACCGATGTTTCGGCTTGAGACACTTGCCCTAAGGCTCTTCAGTACCAAAATGGATAACATTATAGAAAATACACACACTTCATTCATGAATTACGATTTTGAATGTCACGGAATAAGCTTGATCTGCTTATGTCATCGATGACATCGATGTTTATATGAAAGTAGCTGTTTCAGGAGGACTTTCTTTCAGTTTGCGTCTGAAAGTTACTTCTTTGCATGATCTACACATTCATGTATAGAGTTTCAAATTGATTACTTCCTTCCTTTCTTTGGAAGATTCTCTCATCCCTTTTTTATTTACCAGATGGAGTAGTAGAAAGCCATAAACTTTCTTTCCCAAAAAAATTAATCACTCCTAAAAAATATAACCCCTTCAATTCAAATAAGATTCCTCTTGGCTAGGATTAAATCAAGTAGGTGAATGAATGTCATTACGATGTCATCGATGACATAAGCAGATCAAGCTTATTCCTTGATATTCAAAATCGTAATTCATGAATGAAGTGTGTGTATTTTCTATAATGTTATCCAATTTGGGGAAAGTTTTCGTTATGTGGACACCCGGCGATTTTGAAAAAATGTTTGACTGTACTTACGTATTTTGATGCGTAGATTACGAATCCGAAAGAAAAAAGCGGCCCTTCAAAGTTCAGAAAAGGGCAACTTTTCAGCCTTCTTTTTCACTAAATAAACTATTTAAAAATAAGCATTCATTCACTAGGTCACCTTTACACCTTATTCCTCCTTCTTTAACACTTTTCACTTCAATACTCAACATTTTTCTTATAAAAATGTTAAAAAATGTACGGAGCTGCTTTTTGGTTACATATCACTGTATTTTACGTTTTTAAGGTTGATGATATGGTTGGTACGACTGATGCAGTCCATATTCCTGAAGTAATTCAAATGTTTTTTACCTTCATTCTTTAGATCGTAAATTGGTTTTTGGTGGTGTATTACGAATCTGAAATAGTAGACGACGACAAATACCAACCGCTTTTTTCCGAAATGTCACTAGTAACTAACCTAAAAATAGAATAATGTCACCAGGAGAAGCATTCGTTTTTAAATTGAGTTTTTTATAAGAAAAATGTTGATTATTGAAGTGAAAAGTGTTAAAGAAGGAGGAATAAGGTGTAAAGGTGACCTAGTGAATGAATGCTTGTGTTTTCAAATAGTTTATTTAGTGAAAAAGAAGGCTAAAAAGTTGCCCTTTTCTGAACTTTGAAGGGCCGTAACTTTTTAAATAAGGGAGAGCGCCGCTTTTTTCTTTTGGATTCGTAATCTACGCCTCAAAATACGTAAGTACAGTCAAAAATTTTTTCAAAATTGCCGGGTGTCCACATAACGAAAATTTACCCAATTTGGTACTGAAGAGCCTTATGGCAAGTGTCTTAAGGCGAAACATCGGTGTATACCAGTGAGGGTGACAGTGTTCTATGTGAGTACAATTTATAATCATTCATTCAAAGTAGAACTCATGTGAATGATATCTGATTCTTATTCCACAACAAATGTTTGAAATACAAACTGAGTAGAGAAAAGTATCTTCTGTATAATTCAGTGTTCATATAGGAGTATTCGTTTCGGAAGAATTATTTTCTTTCGTGTAATTCAATGTTTATATGAAAGTAGCTGTTTCAGGAGGACTTTCTTTCAGTTTGTGTCTGAAAGTTACTTCTTTGCATGATCTACACATCCATGTATAGAGTTTCAAATTGATTACTTCCTTCCTTTCTTTGGAAGATTCTCTCATCCCTTTTTTTGTATCAGATGGAGTAGTAGAAAGCCAAAAACTTTCTTTCCCAAAAAAAGATATTTTGTTCTTCTTTTCATTTTCTAAAACGTCATCTTCATATTCCTATTCCTGTCATTATTCTCATTAATGAGATCATACAACCTGAATCATAAACGAGGTCGTACACGGCGATATTTATTTCGGGCCCATTTGACATGAGTCCCAAATTCCATTGCTGATTCACAACGAGATTTCTATTGCTCGGAAAACAATTGTTCAGGATCAGCAGTATCGAAACTTTTCTGTTGACCAGTGCCAGCTACTGCAATTTTGGGTACATTTCGTCGATTTTCTCACAATAAGACTCTGCTGTGATGGATTGGCCTGGTTGCAGTAAGTTAAAGTGGATCAAACCAACTGGTGAGCACCATACAGAAACCATGGTCTTCTTTGGTGATATTTTGACTTCAAGAAATGCCTAGGTGGCTACTGTCCTGAACATCTGTTGTCGTAGAGGAGCTACGTCCCATCACACGTGACGATCCGATCCAAAAAAGGATCGTTTCGGTTACACAAAAGCAAAAAAGAACAGATCTCAAAACGTGACCAATTCTATCGATCGTTCGAATTGTGGGCCATTCACTTTTCGAATTTTTTCGCTCTTCAATACGTTTCAAAGCATCAAAATTCCCACCAGGGTTCTCAAATCCTCGTCTTCTGTTTTAATAGGTCGACCATTTCGAGGCTCATTTTTAAGGCTAGAACGCACTGTCTGACCATTAACACTATCATTGCCAGAAATCTGGTTAATTTTGTTGTCTGTTTCGGCAGCGCTTTGGTTCAATTTGGATTCATAGAGCAACATTGTCCGAGCTGAAAATAGAACGGCGTCCTACGTGTCGGCGGAGAAGAGCTGGTGCTTCATGAAAGAAGCGAAGAGACGATAAGGGTCCTATTGGCTAAAAACGTGTGCGTACCTTAAAGGGCTGAAACAATCCTGGAGGCTCGCTTGGACGGAAGTGCGAGCAGCGGCAAGGTGGTAATGTTCGAGCCCAAGATACACCATGAGAAAATTGGACGAGGAATTGCACTTGGGAAGACCCTGTTGCATGTTGATGAAGTTGTGCCGGTCAGGGTCATGAATGTCAACTACTTTCCCGGGACTTTGAAAAAAGGAACAATGCTGGGGCACTGTTCGTCCATTTCCTCGGTGATACAGAGTGTACGCAGTTCGGTTAGCCAAGCCAACAACTTGCCTAAAGAGTTGGAGAAGTTAATTGACATTTCCTCCAAGGACATACCACCAACACAACTATCAAAACTGAGGGAGTTAGTCGGCAGAACGAATGTGGTTCAGCATGGAATCGACACTGGGAATGCCCGACCAATCTGGCTATCAGCTAGAAGACTCCCTCTGGCCAAGAGATAAGAGGCAGACAAGATAGTCAGCGATATAGGAAAAGAAGGAGTAATCGAACCTTCTGACAGCCCCTGGTCTTCCCCAGTCGTGTTAGTGAAGAAGAAAGACGGCTCGACAAGGTTCTGCGTGGATTATCGCCAACTAAATCACGTGACAAAGAAAGACAGCTACCCTCTTCCAAGAATCGACGACAATTTTCTCGGCCTTGGATTTGAAGAGTGGATATTGGCAAGTTGAATTGGCCCCAGAAGATCGAGAAAACTAGTTCATTGTATAAGTTTGAGTATGTCCATATAGGAAGAAACTGCAGTAACGTTAGTTACAAATAAAAGTGGTAAAAAACATAGATATTTTCATTTCTCTTTGCATTAAAATCAATTTATGACTTCAATGTCATAAAATGACATAACGTTTCTATTAATCTTCATATATATTTATATCTAAAAGTTCTGGTTCAAAAGATCCAGTTAAATTTAATGATGAAAATATTAAATACTCTCCTAGTGTTAAATTTCTAGATGAAAATTCTAGATGAAAATTAATCATGGAGAAAACACATTGAAACAATGTGAAAAACTACAGCTCTTATAACGTATTCCAAAAAAACTAAATTGTTTTACAAAAACGCAACACGTGTTTCGCCATACAATGGCTTCATCTGGCGTGTCTTTTAACTAATTGTACACATTCAATACTAAATATATATATAGTTTATGGAGTACCTGTAATCAAAGTACCTGTAAACGAAGTACCTGAATTTTAAGTAGCTGATATTTTAAAACAATTTACTGAAAATCTCACAATAAAGTGTTTTTGGAATACGTTAGTTATGGATTTTCCTCAAGTATCGGCCGATTCCATCATATACAGCTCTTATAATTGCAATTTTAGTCAAAATAAGAAATTTTGTACCTTTAACCCCTAGTTTATAAAAACGCAAGGTAACGAGGTAAGGTAAGGTAAGAAAGTTGAAGTATTGAGAAAACGCACTTGTGTTCTGGATAAAAAGTAAGGTAAGGTAACGTCGGTAAGGCAAGGTACCGCAAGGTAACAAGTTGGCTACTTTCAACTTTCTGCGTTGCGTTCTTACCTCCGAACAATCAAAAAGCGGATATATCCGAATGATGTAAAGGTAATGTCACCAGATAAACTTGAACGTCACATTGTGAAATTTGGGTATTGTTCTATTAATGAATATTAATATTGGTATAATATTATGGAAATGACAATTATTATTTATTTCATATGAATGATTACTGCTGTCAAGAATATGAAAAGTCAATATTTGTTTATTCAATTCTGCCAGCTCAAAAATTACCAAAACCTATAATCACTATGGCAATTCTTCATACTTTACTTTTTCGTGAACGTTAAAAAATGGATACCTTACCTTACCTCTCTGCATTTCATTACCTTACCTTACCTTGCATTATTATAAACTAGGGGTAAAATACCTTAAATTGATTTATTTTGCATTTGTATATTTCAAAATTCAATATCTTATATCAGTATGGGGAATGGCAATTAATTCCTCATTGAAATCAATTTAAAAACTTCAGAACAAAGTTATAAGGTGTATATACAAGTTGAACTACAAGGAGCCTACAATCAAGTTGTATAAACCAAAAAACTATTAGATTTGTCATCCTTACATAAATTCAAATCATGTACCGTCATTCATTAGGCCAAAAATAAGCTCAAACATTCAAATTTGACTTTCAAAATCAATGGTGACGAACACAAATTTTTGAGAAGATATTCAGACAATTTGAAATTAATGAAAATGAAAACAAATATTGAACAAAATTCGGTATACCGAACGCTTTCAAAAAAATCAATAAACACAAATTCCGGATCAATTTGGAAAAATATTTGTGGTTTGTATAGACAAATTATCTGATGAGTGCATTTATGTTTATGTTGACAATCATATTCAAATATATATGTATGTATATATGTGTGTATACGTATGTATATTCATTTTTTCCAAGTGTCAGTTCTGATTTATCTTTTTTGTGTGCTCTGTTCGTACTTAGTTATGTTATAGTTTGTTTTTTGAATTATTGTTTTTTTTTCCCTGCTTTAAACATTGTATGTTTCTTGGGAAAATAAATCAATATTATTAATATTACAAAATGCTGTGCAAATTTGTTCATTCTCAGTTTTTTTTTTCAGGAAAAGGTCATACCAAAGAAATTACTAATACTGACATAACAGCTCAGGCTTTGATTTTTTTCTTCGCTGGTTTTGATTCTGTTTCATCGCTCATGTGTTTCATGTCGTATGAGCTCGCTCTGAATCCAGATATTCAAATAAAACTAAGGAACGAAATTGAGGAGACACTAGTGGCATGTGAAGGAAAAATAACCTATGAAGCTTTATTGAAAATGAAATATATGGATATGGTTGTATCAGGTAAGATAAGGCTAATAATTCTTTATGAAACATTGCAAGTATTTTCAGAAAAAATATTTCAGATATATTGTATATGAGAGAATACCGAAATTATTTTTTTTTAATCCAAGAGAAATCTTCGAAATTTTTTATTAACTGAGGAAGGGAGAATTTGAGTCCTTATCTAAAAAAGTTCATTTGAAATGAAAATGTATACCTATTGATAGTAGAAATTTATGATGATTATATGTTGCGTTGTTAGAAATGATTCGAAATCCAGATTTTATTTCATAAACTTTGAATGAAACGCAGTGTTGGGATACAGTCCAGTCATTTAAGTATTTTCTGAGAAAAAATTCCTACTGAGCTGAATTTTGGTATACACCTTCATTATGGCGTTTTAATGAAGAAGTGAAAAATTTCATTTCGATAATCTTTAATATGAAAACTAATTGAAACTGCGAAAATGAAAGATACATGTGATATAGCCTATACGAAGTCAATCCGAACAGTTAAATAAAAGACTGATGTACTAAGGTACGCTTTACTACTAATGAAAAAAATCCATGTGGGTTTATGAAAAATAAAATTAATTTTGAAAAAACAAACCCCCCGCTCATGCCATGAAAAGAAACTACCGACGTTCGGTAACTATTTAGTTTTTATGCCATTCGAATTGACTTCGTATGTCGACCCGTTGCAAACAGAAGTTTTGATCTTCTAATATAAGTTTGTTTCTTTCCTGTCTCTTCCTGAAGCTTTTGCTGCAAGTAGCAAACTAGAAGCCAAAAACGTTGCATCCATGATCAATTTCACTTCTCCCCCTTTGAATTTATAAGTTTCGACAGCACGTTCAGGATTCACTGGTATCCAGTACTTTGTCACTGAGAATCTGGGGCCCACAAATTATAGGCAGCGACCGAAACAAATAGATGCAGAGAGATGATGTAGAGCGTTAATTGATATCTACAATAAACCCTCTAATTGACATCCAGGAATTGTCTTCATCTAACTTTCAATGTGATTATTCAAATGATTCTACAGAATAAGAATTTCGAAAGTCGTGGAAGGTGAATTATATCAAAACGGAGTATAACAATGATTTCAAGTCTCAATATCGATATAGTATTAGACTTACAATTTTTAGTGATCACGATATCGACGTTCGACAGATATTTTTAACAAAGATTATAGTGGAGATAGATAACTTACAAATGAGTACCTAGATAATTTTATTAAGTATTTGAATTAATTTGGATGAGCGTTATATATCGTAGATGAGATGGAACAGCAAACATTCGAAGTCATTTTTGGAATCGGGTTCAAGAACCTGTAAAAATCCAATAATCTTCATATGTGATGGAATTGGCCGATACCTGATGGAAATCTATAACGTATTCATGTATGAGTTTCACCACGACTATGACGTATAACATTTGTGAAAAGAGATGATTCATTCTCCATCTTTTGGAATGCTGAATCGAGAATTTGGAAAATTTACTAATTGAACGAATAGAATGGAATACTTCCCCTCCATTGGAGTTACTTAACATATTACAACGAAAACTGAAAAATGCATCTTCGTGCGTGTATGACGATTTCTCTATTTTTTTTTTGAAAATATCCCTGCCATTTCTTATTTTTTCTCACACACATATGGTTAATTTATCTCTTTCAACCGAAATATTTCGAGATCAACTCAAAACTGGAAAATTGGTGGCAATTCATGAAAATGGTGATTCGCAGTTTGTAAAAAATCTATCGACCAATCAAAGTTCCGTCCAACTTTTTAAAAATATTCAAAAATTACTATCCTTAACAGGTTCTGTATCTGTAGAGTAGGGAGGGTGAGTGTAAGCCCACGCACTTAGGCCAAATGTGACCCATTGTACATCCTCCCGAGAAGTTGTCCTCCTAGGTCGTCGTCCATCCTGTCCTTTCCAGGAAGGTGGACAGGTCGCTGGGAGACATCTCCTTTATATCGGCAGGTGTAGGCCAAGTCTCGCCGAACACACACTCTCTTATTGACGATAACTCCGGGCACTCGCACAGGACATGCCTGACAGTCTCATCTACCTGTTCACACATCCTGCATAGAGGTGTGTCCACTAGCCCCATATTATGTAGGTGTTTCCTTAGCTGACAGTGGCCAGTCAGAAATCCTACTGTAAGGCGTATATTTTTCCTGGTCATCGCCAGATATTTCTTCGGCGCCAGCTTCCCAGGGTCGCCCAAGGTGATCCTGGCAAGATTACATCCTTTGATTTCATCCCATCTCTTTAAAGATTGAGCATGGGTGTAACATTTGACTAGTTCCGCAATTGTCAAAGTTATCAGGCCGTGGGTGCCACTTGGTCCTAAAATTCTTAGTCCAGCCGCTTCCTTGGCTAAAGAGTCGGCAATGCGATTACCTTTACTCCTTTCGTGCCCTTCAACCCACCTCAGGATAATATTATCTACCGAGGCTTTGGCTAGATCTTGGTGGCACTCTAGTGCTAGCCCTAAAGTAACACGGTGTCTGTTCAAGGCTAATAGTGCTTGTCTGCTATCAGTGCAGATTGTTATGTTTTTGCCAGAAATTCTTTTCTTGGTTATTTCTTTTGTGGCGATTGAGATACCAGCCAGTTCTGTTTGGACCACGCTGGTATTTCTTCCCATTCCCCATTCAAACCTTAGGCTTAGTGATCTGGAGTACACTCCACATCCTTTTGAGCCATCTGTATAAATCCGTATTGCATTTGTAGCATCTGACTCTGTGTTCTGCTTAATTTGTATTTTGTAGGGTTTATTGAACCCAAACCTGGGTTCAATTGCATCACTTGTTGCCTGCAGCAGAGGTTGCGCAGTAAGCGCTTCCCGCCATAGGCCCAGCCTCAATCGACCCATTCCTACTTTTAGGTTTACACCAGCCGTGTGCAATCGTACCATGGCCATTAACGCAACCTCCTTAACGTACAGATCCAGAGGGGTCAGACCCGTGATTAATTCCATTGCGGCGGTTGGTGTTGTTCTCATGGCTCCTGTGATGTTAAAATAAGCCAGTCGCTGTATTTGATATAATTTTTGGATGGCCGTTGCTTGTAGAACTTTCGGTCCCCATGCAATGGCTCCATACGTTAACATAGGTCTTACTATTGCAGTGTAGATCCAGGCGACTACACGGGGTGAAAGACCCCATGCGCGTCCCACTGTCCTCCGACATTGCTCATAAGCCACGTATGCTCTTTTTGCTCTACTCTGTAGATGAGAGTTCCATGTTAGCTTCTTGTCGAGGATAATACCAAGGTATTTCACCTCTTCAGAGAAATATAGTTGGCTTTTGAAGATTTCTAGAGGTTTTAAGCCCGTTAAACTTCTTTTCCTGGTGAAAAGGACCATCTCAGTCTTCTTGGGATTGATCGACAGTGAGTGTTCCTTACACCATGTTTTTATCAATTTGAGCCCATCCTGCGCTCTATCGCACAGTGTGTTTACAAATTTGCCGGTGTGCAAGATAACTATGTCATCTGCGTATGCAATTGTGTAGAATCCATTTTTGTTAAGGTGATTAATTAGGGTATCCAGAACTATGTTCCAGAGAAGGGGTGATATGACCCATCCCTGTGGACATCCCTTCATGACCAGTCCTTTAACTGTGATGTCTTCTACATTAATACTTATTGCTCTGCTAGAGAGCATCTGGAGTATCCATTCTCCTACTACCAGGGGTACATTCCTGGAGTGTAGTTGCTGGCTAATTGTTGGAAAGGTTGTTTTATCAAACGCTCCCCCAATATCTATGAATATACCTAGGGTGGATACTTTGTTGTCCAATGATCTCTCGATTCTGCCAATGACATGGTGAAGGGCCGAATCAGTAGACCTTCCCGGGGTATATGCATGCTGATTTGGATGAAGTGGATTGATAACAAGTACTTCATCTCTTATGTACCGCTCACATAGCCTCTCCATGCTTTTTAAGAAAAACGATGTGAGACTAATTCTGTTTAAAAAATCTGTTTTTCCGTTAACCAGCTGTCGCACCCCTACGAACGACAACCCTCAGAAGTCGAAACTTGTGCGAGCTAAGGATTAACAAGGTCTTACCTTTTAACGTGTGATTCCTAACACGGGTTGGACGGCAGCAAGTGAAGATCGATCGTTCAGAATAGGGCTTGAACCACCGACCAACACGGCAGTCAATTCGAGTGAGTGAACAAAGCACCCACGCCGAACCGCTTGGCTACCGGCTGACCAAAATTGATCGGAATGCTTTTAGTAGGGTGTAGTCCATCCTACCTGGTTTGTGTATAAATACTACTCTTACTTCTCTCCACTTACTGGGAATATACCTCAGAGCTAGAGAGGCTCTAAATATTCCAACCAGGTGTGGCATAAGAGTGTCCAGTCCCCACTGAAGTAGGGCTGGTCTTATACCGTCAGGCCCTGGTGACTTGAAGGGGGAAAAGCCCGATATAGCCCATCTCATTTTGTCCTCATCAATCACTGTACTAGCATATTGCCAGTCATATTGTGAGGGTGTTATTGGTACATCCATCCAGTTCGCCGTTCCAGGAAAGACAGAACCTGGGAAGTGAGTTTCCATAAGAATCTCAGCACTCTCCTGGATGTTGGCGGCTTTGTCGCCATTTTCCCTCGTCAGGATGCCGATAGTCTTATGGTGGTCATTTGAGAGTGCCTTCTGTAGCCTAGAAGCTAGTCGAAAGTCTTCGACTGCCTCACAATAGGCTCTCCAGGCTTCTCTTTGTTTTCGTCTGCAGACTTTTTTGAACTCTCTGAGGTTGGCTTGATATATAACCCAGTCCTCTTCGAGTCTTGTACGTTTTGCCTTGTTAAAGGTCGTTCTCGCTGTCTTCCTGAGGTGTTCCAATTCAGGGCACTACCATGTGTTGGTTGTGCCATGCGTTTGAACCATCCTCATTGGACAGGATTCCTTATAGGCAGTGTCTATTTTGTTGTGGATAGATACCGTGTACCTTTCCAGTTCTTCATTGTTGCCAGTAGTCAGGGCCTCTGTTTCCCGCAGAGCTCCTCTTAAGAGTCGATTGTAGAGAGCTACATCCGTCCTCTTCGGGTCACGGGATTTCACAGTAGTCCTGAGATCCTGGCTTACCGTATAGGTCAGCCAGCGGTGGTCTGACATAGAGATATGGTCCGAGACTTGCCAGTCTTGGATTTTGTTTGATATTTCGGCTGTCGTGAGCGTGATATCTATTAACGTTTGGCTACGGGCATTAATAAATGTTGACTCCGTGCCTCTGTTCAAGATTGTTAGATCTTTCTGTATTATATATTCGTATAGTGACTTAACTCGGGCGTTGATATCCTTGCTGCCCCAGCTCACGTGGTGAGAGTTTGAGTCGCAACCCAATATGAGCTCCACTCTCTGGTTGAGGCAGTGGTCCACTAGTACTACCATTTCTCTGGTCGGTGGTAGGGTGGCTGCATCTGAAGGGAGGTACACCGATGCGATTATCAACGCCTTTCCCAACTGGACATTCAACTTTGACCGCAGTGAGATCTGAGGTGCTGAATTGTGCCATCGGAAACGCTCTGTATTTCCTAGAAACGTAGACAGCCGTCCTAGGTTGCTAGTTGCTTGGTTAGCTGAAAATTTGACCAGTTAAACTACTGAAACCAGTAATTTTGGTCTTTATTATCCAGGGCTCCTGGATCAAAGCTATTGCCTCCTCCAATACATCAAGTTGGCGACATAGTGTTGCCGTTGCCGCCTTATTGTGTTGGAGGTTGCATTGTATTATTTTTACTTTTTTTCCAACGTCCTTGCCCATGAGACAGTTGTTGGATACAAATTTTCCTTTAGAGGTCCATCTGTTCCCCTGCTAAGGGGGAGGTGGCCTCCCTGTTTTTGGGTGCCTCCTCCATCAGGTCATCGAATGTCATCTGTTCAGATGCTTCGACTTCCTTTTCGGGACCCATGGTGGCTTTGGGGTCAATATCCACTTTAGGTGGTTCAACCTCCGAGGACCTAGGGTCTTCAGAGGTGCCCTCTGTTTCTTTTATTGTTGCCCTAATAGTCAGTGAGGTAAACGCGTAGCTTAACCTCATCGACTTCTTCTTCAGGACAGCCATATCATCTTCTCCGAACCCGAAGACGAAGAGGTGTCCTTGTGGGTTCATCTTAACCTCATGATGGAAGGTGCACCATCTTGCTACCTTCAGGTCAGGATTCTGCGCCTTTAGCCGACCTAGCACCCTCTCGTTTTCACCGGATGTCGTCTTGTGGACGTCCTTCGGGATCCAGAGTGAGGCTTTGGTAAGCGTCTGGAGCTTATTCACACTGACGACCGCAAGTGATGCCTCCTCCCATGGCTCAATATTCATTGTGGCTTTCTTCAGCCACTCTAGCGTCACGTCGTCATCGCAGACCACTCTGATGATTTCACCGGAGTATGTCCACGACTTGAACGTGGGCGGTTTGCTGTTGTTGCTGGAGGCGGAGAAGATGATCTTGTCCAGCTCCTCCAACAGTTGTTTTTTGATGAGACTCTCTCGTTCTGCGGTAACCTTACCGTACGGGTTAGTCTCATCTATGATGGCTACCTTGAGGTGTCTCAAGGCGGCATCCACGAAGGTTTTGGAAGGTGCAGCGACATTTCTGTCGCTGCGCAGCTTCTTCAACCTTCTTGGGGTTCCCTCCGTGGAGGTACTCGCGTGAGGGCGCTTTCCTGCGGTGGCAGCCGGTTCCTTGCCTTTTTCCAAGGCGGAGCTCTTGGCGCCCTCCGCAAGAGGTGCCCTTGTTGTTGAGGATGGAGTGGGAGAGGTGGAGGGTGCACTCATAGTTGCTGCCACTTCTGCCTCTTTCGCTCTCTTCCTCCTCTTGGCCTCGGCGCCGCTGATACGCTTACGCCTTGGCCTTTGCGTTGCATCGCGAAGTGGTCTGCTATGTCCAGCCTCTTTCTGAGCGGTAGCTTGGGGTGAGCATTTTTGTTCATTCCCAGCCCCCGCCCTAAATTGAGGTGAGCATTGCTGTCCAGCCTCGGGATTGGTTGGTTTTTTTTTCATACGTTTAGTTTCCATATATGTTCCCACGAGTAGCAAGGGAAGGGTTGGTCACCTCTAGTAGAGCCCCGCATTACCAGAGGAAGGCTAGTTACAATGAGGTTTCGCCCGGTTCCTCAAGGGGATCGTTCGTAACCGCACATAACCCTGCGGCCATTCAGCTGTCGACACGATTTCTTACATCTTAGCTTGAGTAGGCTGGTCCGCGGTGGCATGTTTTGCAGGGCTTTTGGGGGGTTTTAGTTCCCCTCATCCTACTTATTTTTGCAACTGACCAGGAGTCCGTCAACCCCGTCCGTTGGGCCACATTGGCTTCCCGGATAGGACCTCCAGTCCCCTGGCCGTTTCCTTATCCGCCACCTGGGGACGCGTCCGATAGGTAGCCCAACCCACGGGTTATTAACAGGTTATTAACAGGTTATTAGCATACTGTACCTAATAGGTTTTAAATTTCCTCCAATAATTAGCACGGATACTCAAATAAAAAACCAATGATAACAGCAGATGACTTGTGTTATAAGAAACTGATGAACTGAATGTGTGCCATGTTGGGATCTTTTGTGATCTCTATGGACGAAATTGTGTCTACAAATTGAGCAGACACAATTGGTGTCCCTCAAGGCTCAGTTTTTGGACCTATTTTTTTTATTACACCTGAACGATTTGGATGCCTAACCAGTTCAGTATTAGTTCACTATGTATGCAGATGATACGTCACTGATCATTTCAGATAAATCAGACTTCTGTCAGATAAATGCAATGAGACTTTCTCGTATGGGAATCATTGGTTCAGTGCAAACCTTCACCTGAACATGGAAAAACGAAATCCATTAGATTCCATAATCGTCAGAAAAGCTGTTCCGATGTGACAATATCAACAAAAACTTGCATTTATGTAGAAATTATTCAACAAGTCAGGTTTTTAGGCATTGAAGTGGATAAGTGTCTCACATGGAATAATCACTGTCGAACACTACAATCGAAATTAAACTCCTACACATATCAATTCAGAAATCTCAAACTCGTCCTTATCGAGAAACAATTAAAATTATATTATGCTCAAATGAATTCCAGACAAAGATACACTTCTGAGATGCACTTCTGAAACCTATCCATCTCGTATCAGATGTTTTCATTGCGCAGAAGCGTATTATTCGTACTATAGTCAGAGTTGTAGAGATCACTTCAAGAATCTAACTCCCTCATGCTTCCGTCAGTGCTGATTTTTTAATTCTGCATATGCGTAAAAGAAAATCGTAGTAACTTTACACCGAACAACTCCAGATACGTATACAAAACACGCTAACAAAACCATCTTTATATTCCTTTAAGTTAAAAAATATTACTGGAGTTATTGTTCCCAACACCAAACCGTTATTTTAACACCTCGACACGTGTTTCGACCACCAAGTGATCATCTCCAAGAGGAAGATCAATTTGACTAAAGATGATCACCAAGTGATCATCTTTAAGAAGGTTCCAAACAGTTCATCACACAAGTTCATTTTAGTTGTATAAAATTCATTATAATTCTACTCCCCGAATTTACAATTCATTATCCGAAGAAATGAAAAAAGTGTGAGACACTCTATTATTTTAAAAACAAATTGAAGGACTTTCTAGTGACAAAGTGTTCCTATTCTGTAAAGGAAATTTCTAAAATGTAACATGTTATCCGCCCATTCGTTTATTTGTTTTCCTAATCTTTAGTCTTAAATTTTTTGTGTGTTCAATTATATTTCATTTTACTCACCTGTACTGACGAATTCAATACAATTTTCAAATTTGAAATGGAAAATAAAATAGTATTATTATTATTACATGCTCATTTAATAAGTTTATTAAAGTCATTCCATAATGTTCAAACATTTTTCATTGAATCATATATATGACTGATGACTTGATGACTTGATGACTTGATGACTTGATGACTGATAATTTCATACAGATGAAATTATTAGTCATCAAGTAGGTAGAAGGTCATATCATTCAGATTATTATATTCTATAAAGCACTAAATAGGTAGAATTTAGTCAGTACGAACATGCATAAGGAAGCTATTAGGCAATGAATTATATGTTGAGGTTTTGTGAATTTTTAAATGACATGGTGATGAAGATACCATTTCACTTATTTTTCCGTAAACAAAATACTTCATTTTTATTGTTTTATTCATGAAAAAACCACCTTTGAAAAGTTTGGCAAGTAACGATTAGTTCTGATCATTGTGAACTGTGGGAAGTTGCAATGAATATACAGTATTATCATCTCTTTCAATATTCATTTCCACTGATATTGTTCAATTCATTTCAGAATCATTGAGAAAATGGCCAAGCCTCATAACAACAGACAGAGTGTGTACCAAACCTTATATAATAGAAGCTGCAAGCCCAGATGAGAAGCCATTACATATCGAAAAAAATACCTTAGTGGTTATATCTATCATTGGTATACATCTTGATCCCAAATATTACCCAGAACCACTGCGTTTCGATCCAGAAAGATTCAGTGAGGAAAATAAAGGCAATATCAATCCTTCGGCTTATATGCCATTTGGTGCGGGACCACGGAATTGTATTGGGTCCAGATTCGGCTTATTGGAAATCAAGACAGTGTTTTTCCACATTTTGTCACATTTCGAACTTATTCCAACGGAGAAAACACCGATTCCTCTGAAACTCACTAAAAAAACCTTCAACTTAGGGGCTGAAGGTGGTTTCTGGTTAGGATTGAAAAGATTAAAAAAATGAATCATGTTACAAAATCCAAACTGATTGACAAAATACATTTTTGTAAAGATATTGTATAACAGACATTATATTACGGTTCTGAGCAAAGAAGCATATGATTTCATTCAAAAGCATTTTTCTATCATGTATCGTGATTCCACTAATTTGTATTTTTGTGATGTATCTTGATAACAATCAGTTATATTTCTTCATACAGTCCGGTCCACTTTTGAGAGAGCCACTTCCATATTCCATATTCCTTTGGTCCACAACGGAGAACTAGCAGTGAACAAGTCAAAGCACTACAATGTTATGAATGAAAATATTGGTTTTGCTGTGGCATTCGCCAAGTCTATCTACTTTCGATAGTTGGTCAAAATCGTATTTTCAAAAACAGATATATGAGAATGCGTCCGTCACAAGAAGGACGTACATATTTGTGTGTTTTGAATAATATTCATAGAAGTAATATGTATCCCTAACGTTTTTTATATTGAAAATTTCACTGTCACTCAGGTCTATAAATCAGTTGAAAAATGTCACGTCTTCCTATCCTGCAGATGCCGACCAATCGTATTGGTGAAATAGTCTACTATAAGATGATAGTGATGATAATTATACCTTCCCAAAACAAAACACAAACACTACAAAACATCTTTAAGGCTCTCTAAGAGCGGTGCCTAAGCGAAAGTAGCGATTCACCTTGGACTCGAATCGCCGTAAATTAAATTCATTTGGAAATACGTTTTCAGGAAGTTCATTCCACATAAACACAGTTCCTCAAATGAAAGAGTTTTCGAACAGTGAAGTTCGAGTTGAAGCTCAAAACGAAGAGCAGCCACAGTCCGTCACGTATTTCTGATACTAATCGCTATTGGTGGAATCAAATATGAAAAGTCACTTGAACACTTCTTGTGAATGTATCTATGTATAAAAGAGAGATAAATCTTCATTTTTTCGATGTTACAGAGTATCGAGGTCGCTAGTGATGTTCATGTTTTCATGTTTCTTTTGTGGATGAAATCCAGCAGCTTTACGGTATCCTCCATACGCAGCTTTATACATGTGGAAAATACTCCAAAGAAGATATGATCAGAGCTTTATGAAGCATCAAAGTTTGCTGAGGTTTGTACAGTCTTCTGGTTCGGAACAGTGTTTCAAACTTTTGAGAAGCAGTCTTTGCAAATCCAGCGACATGATTATGCCAATATATTTCGATGTACATTCCAACCCCCAACAAACTTATCGAAGCAGAGAGCGGAAATTCCTGTTCTGACATTATATCGGTTCGGAGACACTTATTATTTTTTTAAACCAATGCCTGGGTTTTTGTGGCATTGAATTGAACGTGGTTCATTTCACCACAATTCGAAATCACCTCTAGATCCTCATTGAGAAATGCAACCTCCTGCTACCGGTGAAGATGTGCCTCCGTAGCCGATATCCTGGAATTCAAATGGAATGACGAGACAAATGTGCATTCGTTAGCAAATCAATATATTGGATTCTAGGTTTTATCCAAAAATTGATAGATATACCGGCAATGAAAAGATGGATGAAGCCGTTACTATGTGGTAGGAGATCATTATGAGAAATAAAAAAGTAAAAAGTATAAAAACGTATATAGAAGTATTATTCCTTATTTTTCACTTACAAAGAACGTACTTTCAGGAAGCACAAATATGGTTTGACAAGCCATATCATCGAAGTTTGGCCAGCAAACCCTCATGCCACACACGGTCAAAAGCCTCAGAAATATCAAGCGCAGCAGCTATTGACCCTCCATATTTTTCGTTATTCCAAATATGAGTGACATTCGATAGAAGGTTGCCTGTTGATCTCTGTTTCCGAAAGACATAATGATGGTCGCTCAATATGTTGAAGCGTTTCAAAAATTCAAGGATATGGCGGTTTAAAACTTTCTCACTGATATCACTGATACCAAAGCGACTGGTCTATAGAAGATTTTACTTGTCCTTTTTTGGAAATAGGCTATCTTCCAAGTAGGAAAACCCTTTCCTTCTGAGAGAGGTTGAAAAGTCTGCAAAATACTGGTGCAAGTTCATTGGCGTATATTTTAAGTAATATAATTCACTCAACACTGAGTTTGTGGTCAGATTACTATGTAAATTTGTGAATTGGTTGTTAGGTATAGATCCAGAAGACTAGCATATTCTCCATCAAGGTCAGGAATCTTGGTTGGCTCATTTATAATCTGAGTAAGTCCGCTGCATATTGCAAAAGCCACAGCTTCGCGACCTTTTTCGTCGGGATTGTGAACATTGAAGTCACCGAATTTTGAAATTTTGGCACTGGGATGATAGATTTGCAGAAAGTCAATTGTATTTGCAAGTGAAGAGAATAGTGCCCTATATTGTGTATCGTGAGGTGGTCGATAAACGCAGCCTGAATTCAGTGATCGTCAGTGATATTATCTATACTGCTATATTTTCGGGAACTGAAATTTTGTAATAAGGTATGTTTTATGTTGCCGATGTGCTATATGAGAGGATATCTAAATATTTCAACTGGGGCGCTTCTCTTGTGGTAACTCCCAAGGGGAGTGTATACATATGAAAATTATCTTTCCATCACTGTTTCTCCTGATATTTTGTATGTATGTTCATTTTATATTGTAGGTGTGCAATGAAAATTGACTTCTAAGTATTTCAACTAGTGCTCCCCCTTGGGGATAAAAGGAGCCCATTAACATATGAAAATAACCTTCTCATCACTGTTTCTTGGTGCCGATATATTTTCTGAGGCTGAAATTTTGTATGTAAGTTTGTTCTATGTTATAGAATATTCCAACTGGGGTGCCAGCTGCAAGGAAAAAGGCACGTTCATAAAATAAAGCTACATTTTCTGTAACTGTTTCTCTATACTACTCGTCATGAAAATCATACGAAAACCGATATTCAGTGTTTTCATTCAATTGAATGATTAGGTCCACCAGCTAAATATTTTGAAATCATAGAACTTGAAAATTAACAAGTATCCATAGAATAATTTGAATTTGTCGAATACTCCACATGTAAGTTTCAGATAAATAATTTGTTCGATATAATCTAGGGAAAATGAATGAAATGTCCACATTAAAATGAAATGAACTTGAATATGAATGTTGTCTGACTCGAGGGTTCTATCACATTTTAACTATTGTGACATGGTTACTGGTTTTTTTTACGGGAGTCTGATGCATTTCGTACTGTAAAAGTCCAAAATTCTTGGGAAAGAATTTTACAGAAGCTTGAAAAAATGTAGTTATCACCCGAAGACGATTGTGGATACTAACAATCGAAACGTCATGAAGTAACTTGGTTTGGAATCTTTTTTCTTTAGATAATCTAACTCAAACTTCAATGAAACATTGAATTATGAAACAACAATAAAAATTATTTGGCGCTCCAGGGCGACTTCATTGATTCCAGTAGCGCATTTGCTTTTTCAGCTGCAGGAAAACCCGGAAAAACCTGCAACACCACATCATCTGAAGATCTTGATCTGGCAATGTCCTCTCTCTCATAAAACAAAATGTAGGGTGTCTCCAGAGGTTCCAATGAATTCAATACATTGCCAGAACACTCGACACGGCTATCGTCAAACTCAAACCAGTCCGTTTGGTTCAAGACGTAATAATGGCCAAATTCAACGTCAGAATCACAGTGAACAAGGACTGCATAAATATTAAAATAGTGGTCTGCTAGATTGAAGTGTTTATCTATTTCGAACCTTCGTAGGAGTTTCGTGCTTATGTCAGTGTTATTATTAGATTGACTAGTGCCTCAGATATATTTGTTTCCTTATAACAGTCAGTTAGTTTGGCGCATGTTTGGCAATACAGACGATCGTTACCTGTTGAAAGTTCCATTTTCAGATGATTTAACGATAAGCTTTGAACTGACTGGTCATTAGTCATATTAGGAAACGCTAGTTGAAGTTCCAGAAATTCACATTCGTTTTTGCTACCTCTTAAACATTTACTACAAAGTAAACAAGTGAAGATTTATCCAGTAAAATATTTACAAACACAAGACGAGATAGACTGTACGGAATTATTGAATCCAGAGCGGTCAGGAGTATTGATTCTGCTATTGTTTTGCTCACGAATAATATTCATCAAGAACCCCAAGGATTCGGAAAAATCCTCTTGTCCTAAAGAGTATATAGTGGACTGACTTCAGGAAATCGGTTAAAGAGAAAGCATGAACAGATGTTTGAGTTTGGTGAATATGTAGGAAAAATTTTTGTTATCGTTCATCATCAAAACCTCGTTCTTGAAATTCTTCGTCACGAACAACACTTTTAAAATGTTATTCATGTAGCAAGTATTTCCTAAATTATCTAATCCAATTTTCTTCTCAAAGTTTTCAGGACAACTCTCTACTGATTCGTAAGGAAGAACGTGTTTCACATAATCTGCATGAGAATCATTTCCCAAGCGGCGATCGATCCTTCCAAGTGATGAAGGGTTTCGTAGAGGTATCGATTCGTCTCTTGCTTCACGAAGCTCTTCCACTGAACGGAAACCAGAACCACGAGGACCGCAACTAATTTTTGGGAGGCATGAATGATCTAAGTTCATTAACCATACTGCAAAAGAAAAAGGTGGATCAATCACTTGCGAATTAACCTTGATAGGCGACTGATGAATATTCACATATCTCGGCTTGTTTCGAAGAGATTTTAGTTCAGTACTGAAATTAGGGCAATGCCTGATCTCATCAAAATTATGTGAAGAAGGAATAGTTCCAAAGACCGAAGCAGCATAAACCACGTTGAATAGCAATAATAATTCTTTCTATCAAAAAAGAGGTAGAAAGGTGATATTTCGTTGCTTGGAATCTTTCAATTTTATATTTTCAATTTTCATTTCTTGTTGATAATTTTCCAATTTATTTAACTCGTGTTGATAGTTCAATTTTTTGTGTTTTTTTGTTGTTGCTTGCATGTTATCCCATTGTAATTTCAGTTTTTTCTTGATAAAATTGTTTTTTCAGCTGATCTTTTCAATTTTCTGCAGTTTCTTTCAGGAATTTCAAATCAATTTATATCATATTAGACAATAGAAGTCCGAACTAATGAAATGCTTGAAGAAATGGATTAGTTGAATATATCTAATTGTCGTTTACTATATTCACGTTGTTCTTCCATGAAATCACCAAAAACATTACACCTGAATATCTATGCAGGAAAGTCACAAGCAGGACAGATGGTCAAACAAAGACACCATATAGACATATAGTAAGGGGGCATACTTGAAGACTGGCTGTGAATCAAATTATCTAAATGTAATATTCGTTCAGGTCAGATTCTTCACAAAAGAAATTCCTGTTTTCCACCTCTCCTGTAGCTTTCACGGCAAGGGTCCCAATTAGTAAAAATCTCATAGTGAAGTGTTATACTCATATTTATGAAGATATATCCAAGATAAAATGAGTATTGGATCAGGAAATTTTCTAGGAATCCACGAATTGCACATATATTCAAAAATTTTCATCAGTTTTTTGTCTCTTCATTACATTTTCTCTATCAATTCATTTTACTTTTTTGAAAGACGCAATGAATTTATCGAAAACTTGGCAAGCGGAGGTAAGTCGTTTTTTTTTAATCTTCTGATCAAACTAACCAGTTAATATGGAATGAATTGATGGATGTAGCCGTTACTACGTGGTAGGAAATCACAATGAAAAGAAAAATAAAAATTTCTATGTTTTTTACCACTTTTATTTTTAACTAACGTTACTGCAGTTTCGTTCTATACGGACATTCTCAAACTAATACAATCATTGTTAGTTTATTGTAGAAATTAGATTAGGGAAATAGAAATTTCCATTCCTCTTTTCATAATTTGTAATGATTTTTCATACACTTTCTTAAAACATGTCATACAGTTACTTATCGAATTGGAGATTTGAAGTGAACACATCTAAATTAAACTGACAATCAGATCAGGAACAGAACAATTCCACAGACCTGCAAGCATTCGACCTTTACACAATACGAAATGTCTTTTCGAGTAAGGTATGGTTCAGATGATATTTGGTGATTTCAAAATGAAATTGAACTCATGAAGAATTTACAAAGCTTTCAGTATTACTGGTACTTGGTACTGGTACCGAATGATCACATATTGTCTATCTTGCAAAATATAGCTGCCACTTCATTATGCGTTAAAATATTCTTATTGTAGATTCATTGAATCTTTCACTTTTCAGAACAACTGAGTACTCATATATAGTGATATTTGTTACGCCTCTGTTGGAATTGAGTTGTTCGTTTCGTAATATATCTCAAACAAATAAAAAATCAATCAACGATTCACCTGATAAATAAAAATACACTCGATTCGATATTGTATCACCTTGAGTTCTGTCTTGATTATCTACTAATAGGTAAATATATAGGTACCTAATTTCGAAAAATAATAAACTGCTGTGAAATTTCCATTCGTTTTCTTATTTCATTCCCAAAATTGTGAAGTAATGGAAGGTTCGTTGTGGGATATCAATGTATATCATAATAGTGGACGAATTTTTTTTTTTAATTGGATTCAGAGTATCAGCAAGTATCAGCATATAGGGAAAAGTCGTTACCCTTCTTACACTTTTTAGATTAAATTTTTTTTCTTCAAGACCAATTGTCGAATTTATCAACTTTATGTATCAGAGTGTAACAAATATATTGTGGTTTATCACAAAAAAAATCGAATCTATTATGTCAACAGGTTAAAGGGTTATAGCGATTTTTCTACAAGATATTCGAACGGACGTACGCAACGAACGGGGTACGTTCGTACAGTAGGTGGGGTACTTTCGTACGCCATGTGGTAGATTCATACAGGGTGATCAAAAAGCCAATTAAAGTCGTTGAATTTTTATCAATAATTATAAAAATATTTATTTATCAAAGAACTAACTTAAAAGTATGTGACTTGACTAACAGTCGATAAAACTTTCTTTAGAAAAATAAATGAGATGTTTACGATCATTTTGTATGACATCGTTATAGAGTCTTTGACAATTTGAACTCAAAGTAGGTAATCATACGTTTGGTTGTTACTTTTAAACTTATTGCACATTATAATTATTTGAATCAACTGCAAAAGTATAAAGTCTAGCCATTCTAGCTTCGTATTTGGGGATCAGGGAGGATCATGGCAACATCTCTGATACACAGAGTTTGTATGTCGTCTATATCAGGGAAAAAGAATAACCATGATGATCCTGATTTCTTCCGAAGATAAGATATATTCATGTCTGTACGGGAATAATGACTGAGAACTTTTCCGACGTAATGAATAACAGAATTCTTTTTTTTTAAACTTTACCAAAACATACAAAATATCTTCGATTTTCTCTGGTATCACAATTGAATTTTTATTGATACTATGATCATCAGTCTCTTCGTCCATTTTTAAATCAACTGGAGATGTTGAACTCTCCCGCAAGCTAAATTGCAATCCTTCAGATTCATCTTAATCTTCATCGCTTTCTATTTTCTTAGCTTTCTTTTTCTATTTCATTGAACTGATTTCTTTCAAACTACGTTTCACTGCTTTGGCTTTGGCTTTCCTCTCCTTTTTTTTCAATTCTTTATGTCTATGTCTCTCTTCTATTTCAGTTTTTTCAGGTATATCTGTATATATACGGGATTTACTAAACAATGTTAACATTGATCATTCATCACCATTTTGTCGAAAACATAACAATTCTACTTACAATTACGAACTGAACTCAGGTAAAAAATTTACCCACCGCCCGCAAAAACACGTTATGTCTCATCAGCTGAAACGCCCTGGTGCGACTGGCGCGTCACTCCGCTAGCAACATGGCGGTCGATATATCTATGCACATAAGCAAAGATGTGTTTGTATGCCGTTTAGTTTTTTTGTTATACCAACTGTACGCATGTGCCCCGCGTACGAATGGTGACCACTTTCCCCTAGCCGTGACCAAAATTTCATGAAAATATACTTATTCAAAACAAAGGTTTGAAAATTCAAATTTTGAAACTAACTAATAGAAGACACATCCTTTATCAAGAGAGAAAGCCTTGAGAATTTCATTTCGCAAATAATCTTGAAAACTAACCCTAATGCTGACAGTGATGACAACCAGTGTTAGCATGCTGATTGGAGAAATATATCACATGGATATTTGTTCATAAATATTGAATGTAACTTGGTTTGAATCAATGTTTCTAGAATATTCTAATATTCCACCACTAACACCGGCGGATTGATTAATTGCAACAACAGCCATTAGAAAAAGCCAATCTACGAGCTGAACAATTCGCGATCTACACCACAGTCAATTTCGTGGGAGAGTCACCACCCACTATTTCCCTACTAGAATCCACAATGCGGGAATTTACTTTTCGACAACGTCTGGCCAGGTGAATTTTGAAACAGCTCGTTATCAACAAGGCCTCTGGTCCTGATGAAGTTCCCGTCATCCAATGAACTCGCACCAGTATTTTTCAGACTTTTCAACTTGTCTTACATGGAAGGGGTTTTTCCTTCTTATGAGATTACTCGCGTTCAGCCTATTTCCAAAAAGGGCAAGAAAAATCTCCCAAATAACTATAGACCAGTCGCTATCACTGATATCAAAAATCATGGATTAAGCCGTAAACCATCATATCCTTAAATATTTGGAAGGCTTTAACATCTTCAGCGACCTTCTATTGTATGTCACCCATATTTGGAATAACGCAATCGGGAAACATGGAGAGTCAAGAGCTGTTGCGCATTTGACCGTATGTGGCATGAGGATTTGTTGGCCAAACTTCGAAGCTATGGCTTATTGGATCATTTTTGTGTATGACTTCCAGAAAAACAGTTTCCTGCAAGTGGCCGTCGATGAATATCTCTCGAATACTTTCACCATCAACGTTGGTGTTCCCCAGGGATCCATTTTGTCTCCAACCCCCTGTTCATTGTATATCAAAGACTTGGAAAAAACAAGAATTGGAGTATTGTTTTCATGTATTGAGCTCCGCTACTATGCATACCCTGAAGCTGCTGGATTCAATCCAGTAAAGATCCATTCGCCTGATTGGAGATATGAACATTACTTGCAACCTAGATAGAAGAAAAGTTGGAAAGGTATCTCTCTATTAAAGATATTTTCACATGAAGTGTTCAAGTAACTTGGCATATTTGATTCCACCAAAAGCGATACATAGGTATCGGAAGTACACGATGGCTCTGGTTGCTCATCGTTTCGAGGTTCAACCCAGTACACCTTGAACTCCACTGTATATTTATTTATTTATTTTTTTACGTATTCACCATTAGGAACAACATACATTACATTTATATCAGTGAACTGCTGAAAAGATACATATCATACATATTATAAGACATCAATAATATTAGTCTAACCTTATGTCACTAAGAGTTTTTTTCAATTCACTCAATGAGTTCACAAGGGGATCGACATTATACTTATTGAACCATCTCATAAATCTGGATATGGGTGTGTTGTAACTTAGTTAATACTATGATTTTTCATGAAAAAAAGTGGAGGATTTCTTGTATCGTAAGATTTTACATTGAAGTTAAGGACAGTCGACTTCACCTGACAGTAGTTTGTAAATGAATGTCACATCACGATGAAAGCGCCGTGTGGTAAGTTCAGTTATGTTAAGATTATTCCAAGTATTTTGACGAATAAAGTAGGAATATGTCTTCATTTTGAAGGATATATACTTTAGAAATCGAATTTCGACATTTTCGATGTTTTAAATGTCACATGTGTAGTATGGGAACCATGCAACTGAGGCATATTCCAGTGCTGATATGATTGAATCTAATATATGAAAATGGATGTTTGTTGGTTGGTTGGTTGGTTGGTAAGTGATAAACTTCTACATCGCTCAACCGATCGTGATGAAACTTGACATGTATAAGTAATTTTTCATAAAGAAGGTTTTTAGGCTATCAATTTTTCTGTAACTCGCCACTAGATGGCCCTGTAGAACAATTTTTTGAAAGCACTGTTCTATAACGCTGCGCACGCCTAAGTCGTTGATTCTGATTCTGTCAAAACATTGGAACAGCAGCGATACAGCAACATAGTACTAATTAGTACTACAACTACCAAATTCTATTTGTCTAGTTTGGACTTGCATTGTCTAATATATAAAATGATTTGAAATCCCTGATACACCTAAAAGAGAAGAAATAAAAAATGAATAGCTGAAAATAAAAATTATATTAGGCACCTGAAATGAAATAAGAGTGAAATAAAATACAGGTGAAAATAGAACAATTGAACAGAAATTAAATAAAAATAAAGAAATGAAAATACAAAGTTAAGAGATTCCAAACCACGTTAGTTCACGACGATTCGATTGTTTGTATCTACAATCGTCTTCGGGTGATGACTGGACTGATTCCTCCGAGAGATGACTATTTATGGGTCGTTCGAGTACGTTCACTTATCTCCGATTTCCATTTTCCGCTTCAATAGTTTAGTGGGAGATTACCGTTCGGCGGGAGTTGGCCATATTTCGCTTGATGATGGGTTTCCATACGTTGCTTATTTCTACGCTAGCTTGGCTGAATACGTTATTGGACAACATGTATGCGGCTTCCTTGAATTTTCTCCTGAACCAATGTTCCTCTCTGCGTATGATCTCAGCTTGGGACCACTCGATGTTGGGTTGATGGGTCCAAACATGGTCTGCTATTCCTGATTTGCTGGTTTCCCCTCGCTGTGTGTGTTTCTTGTGCTTGGCAATGCGAACATTTAATGGCCTCTTAGTTTCACCAATATAGGATTTTCCGCACTCACAGGGTATCCGGTAAATGCAATTCTTGGAATCGCAGTCCGCATTTGGTGGCCTAGTTTTCGTGAGGCTGCTACGAATAGTTTTACCGGATCTGAAGCAGGTTCTAATGTTATATTTGGAACCAATTCTTCTTATCCTCTCCGATAATCCTTTGATGTAGGGAAGTACAAGCACTGGTTGTGACGGGTTCTCTTCCTTGCGAGACTCCTGCTGTCTTTTAGCCAAAGTCTTTTCTACCATCGCTTTGAGTAGCCATTCCGTTGAAGATCATTTTTGATGAAGTCTAGTTCCGTCTCGAGACCTTCCTTCATATTACAGAGCTTGAAAGCACGGTCTAATAGAGTCTTGATGATTCCGGTTTTAGTCGATTGATGGTGGTTGAATTTGTGGTTCAGATACTGTCTCGTGTGAGTGGGTTTTCGGTATACAGATGTTTCCCACTTAGTGTCGGTTCTCTTTACTAAAACGTCTAAAAATAGCAATCCGTTGTTGATTTCCTTCTCAATTGTGGAGGTGATGGAAGGTCTCACGCTGTTGATGTGTTTCAGGAAGGCGTCTAGTTTATTCAGTATTCCCATGGTTCTATATTATGAAGGTGTCGTCAATATATTTCTACGAGACTCGAGGTTTCTTGTGGGCTTCTTCAATGGCCAGAGTTTCAAACCACTCCATATATTTGGCTATGACTGGTGAAAGTGGCGATCTCATTGGCAGTCCTTCATCTTGTGTAAAGAATTCGTCCTTCAGTTGGAAGTAACAGTTTCATACACAGCATCGTAATAATTCCATAATTACTTTCATAGGTAGATTTGTTCTCTCTTTCAGGTTCTCGTCTTCGGATAGCTTTCTCTGTATGATTTGGAGAGCTTTTTTGACTAGAACGTTGGTGTAAAGGCTTTCCCGTCAGAACTGATTAGTTGATCTCTCTGTGTGACTTCAATTGACCCTAGTACTTCGACAAAGTGCCTTGAATTCTTCACAAAAGACGATGTCCTTGTAATGGTTGTATTATGGAAAGTAAAAATCTAGACAACACCAAGTCTAATTTTTGGAAAAGGAAAGATCATCGCTAACACCGCACCACAGTAAGTCCCCTCACTTGTATGGACTATCCAAAATCCACAAGAAGGACGTTCCGCTCAGACTGATCATCAGCTCCAGAGATTAGGCCACTCAAAACTTGTCTGGTCACTAGTTCGGACTTCCATTGTCTAATATATAAAATTATTTGGAATCCCTGAGACACCTAAGAGAGAAGAATTGAAAAATGAATAGCTGAAAATAAAAATTATATTGAGCAAAAACCTGAAATGAAATAACAGTGAAATAAAATAGAACTATTGAACAAAAATTAAATGAAAATAAAGGAATGAAAAAAGAAAATGAAAATACGAAGTTAAGAGATTCCAAGTCACGTTAGTTCACGACGTTTCGATTGTTGGTGTCTACAATCGTCTTCAAACAATACCAAATTCTACGCGGGCGAAGCCGCGGGCAACAACTAGTAACAATATAAAGTTCTGAGGTTATAACATGACAACTCTTCACCATTTCTCATTATAAATTCTAACATTTCGCTTCCCTTTGCAGGAACGTTATTGAAGTGTCTCTTGAAGTTCAGTTGTTGATCTAAAGTGATTCCAAAGTCTCTTATTTCGTTCACCCTGTCGAGTACTTTTCCATCAATATAATAGTCATATTGAAGGATATTTTTTGATTTGGAAAAAGTGATGACGTGACATTTTTTCTTTATGTTCAGGTGCAAGTTGTTTGTTAAGAACCAATCTTCTAATATATATGAATTACGTGTCACGTTGTTTGTCTGCGATGGACTCCTGATCTACTCAACTGATTTCAATCAAATTTACACACCGTGTGCAGTTTGATCCAACTTGAAAGATATTATAGCTCACATCTCAATTTATAGTCGCAAAATTATTTCATTGCAAATCATTTGTCTATTTTTTGACATTCACAATTATCTGATAACTCCAAACGATTTTAACAGATGGCGATATCTGTTGATTGGATCTGTTGTCTTTTGAATCAATTGATACTGTTGTTGATGAAAATGAAAGTGTAAATTTTCCAATTGAATTGTTGAATTCACTAAATATACCATAATCTTCGATTGAAGATTGGTTCCCCTATTATTCTCCAACGTAATTTGAATCCACCTCAATTATGCAAAGATGCGCGTTTGGTCATCCAAAAGATCACCGGAAATATATTTGAAGTAACCATTTTAACTGAGAAGTTTAAAGGAGAAGTGGTTCTGTTGCCACGTATTCCAATGATACCGTCAGATTCTACCATAACCTTCAGGAGGCTACAGTTTCCAATTAGTTTAGCTTTGGACATGTATATAAATGAGTCTCAAAGACAAATACTGTCAATTTGTGGTTTGGATTTGGAAAATTTATGTTTTTCTCGTGGGCAACTATATGTTACATGTTCACGTGTAGGGAAACCGTCGAATCTATTTGTGTTAGCTAAAGACAGGTTAACCAAAAATGTTGTGCAACGATTAGCGCTAAATTAAATTGAAATTAAAAGTATAATTCAAAATATTAAACATTATTGTAAAAAAATTAAGACTATCTGCCCTACCTACCTCATTCATAAGTTTAAGTGTCACATGTTATCTATAACAACTTTGTAATATACTTATTCGTTACAAAATTGAATAAAAATATTAATAAATTTCAAAGTTAATTTATTTTCATTGATTTTTGCTTGATATCAACTGTACGAAAATTTCAGTCAATCGTGTTCAAAGTCCTTCCCTTTCAACTCCCAATCTAGTGGATTTTTATACCAGCTCCCAATCAGCAAAATTGTTTTATGATTTCATGGTGCTGCAACAGTTCTATTTTGTTGGTATTTTATAATTACTTCCAATATACTAATTGATTATATTAGATGAGCCGTGAATATAATATAATTGTAGGCAATAAAAGTGTTTCATAAATTTGCCATAGAAATGTTCATGAAATAAAGTACACAATTTTGTTCTCATTACCATATTGTCACTTCATTGATAATTTCACAACTATTTCATAGAATGGTATATTTACTACAATTTCAAAACAATAAAATAACTGTTATAAAATCAAATTGCTTTCACTAATATATATTTGCTGTCAACAGGAATAAAATGCATCACTTAAGAAGAATCAGCTGACATTGATTTTAGAGGTCGTGTAATGAAGAATAGTTTGTCAAGTTTAATTTGACTAGCGTTTCAATAACTATATACCTAATAACGTCGAGTAATATTGATCATTGGAAAAAAATTTAAAAAGTGGTTCGTTTTAGACGGAGACCCACGTAACCCAGTGCTTCAAATTTGTATTTGCTAAAAACAGGATTATCAATGATTGAAATATGTCGATATGAGTGGAGCACCATGTATATATTATATCCTCAAATCACTAGCTCAAAACTCCTTTAAAATCCAGCCTTTATAATCGATGAAAGAAGCTTCTCAGCCAAAACATCCCGGCAGATAAGATTCATTCAAAAAATACGTGAGAAACCCTATCTTCATTTTTATAGAAATCTATAGCTTTGAAAGTAGTCCGACTCTGCCGCAATACCATCACACCTAGAAGTAAGTAAGTGTTTCTTAACAGTTTCATAGGGGTAACATAAAAGCTAGAATAAATTAAAACTCTTGCTATTGATACCAAATTATTTCATAGAACGACGCCATTTTGAAATGTTAGCAATTCAGAATACTGACATTAGGTGAGTTGAAAATATGAATTATTGCACATATAGTAATATTTGCAGATGAAAAGTACATAGATATTATGAGAATATATCATTTAGAACAAACTGAGTTAATTTGCAACTAGAAAATGAATACGTCGACAGAGTAAATTTGTGTATAATTTATAATTTTTTCTAAAGATTTCAATGAAAGAGTGGCGTGCTTAAATTTTACTGATAATAGGCTATATATTTGACGATAAAATTTCATTCGCAGTTAAAATATCAATCATTGAAGCACAAACAATGTCTTCAACAGTTTCAAAAGTACAGAATTGAAATTATCAAAATGGCCCCAACCTTTCTATTTGCTAGTTTCTAGTTGGTGACATATTTATTATATTCTCATAGTGTCCAATACAAAATTACTTCTTGCGCCACGATTATATTTTATAACTATTACTTGGAATTAGTAAAAAAACTCCTATGAAATTGTATTTCAATCATTTTAAAATATTCTATACGAAACTACTTTTCAAGAGTGTTAGATAGTAGCTGCAGAAATGTTTTTAAAAATGTTTTGTAGTGTTTGCAAAAGGCGTTACAAAATATTTTTAAAGACCATAATGTTTTATAAAACGATGCTAATTTCCTATTTATAGGAAGAAATACACTTTATTAATTTGTTTTTCCGAAACGTTTTCACAACCATTATAAAATATAAAATTGCTAGTTGGGCTTTAACGTTTCCGTCTTCGTTCGTAAATAATAATTTCATTGTACTAAGGGGTTACGGTAGTAGACAATCTGTCATGTAGGTCGCCATATTTTTTTACAAATGGCATCTATGTAAAAAATTATGGTGGTCCCCGTGACTGATGTTCTCCTACCGTTCCTCTTGAATAGTTCACTACAATGTGATATAACAAAAACCTCAACCACAGCAACGCGTGGCTGGGTCTGCTAGTCATAATATCTGATTCGTTCTGAAGAATATGACTGTCTGAAACAGTATAAACTGATGAATATAATTTCAAATCATCTGCAAATAGTGAAAACTGTGTATACTGTAAACAATTTCCAATGTCATAGATAACAAATAGATTGAACAATAATGGTCCACAATGTGATCCTTGTGGCACACCGGAAATTACGGGAAGTGTTTCAGAAATGTAATTATTAATTCTAATACACTGAAAACGTTGTATAGGAAAGCTACTTATCCAATTCAGTATACCAGTACCAAAACCTCGATCTAGAGATCTGCGTTTATGAGATCGTTTTTCCAAATGAATCTAATCTCCAGCGATTCAAATCCAATGTGAATCGCAACTTCTGCACAGACGCCGCTCCCAGAGATTTTCCTGTAGTGCTTGTGTTTCGTCTTGAAAAAAATTGCATAGGCATGTTGAAATGCTTCATATTGGGCAGAGGGGCTGTAGCACTGATGATACCTCTAGTAGGTATGGACAGTGCCCTCTGGTGTTGGATCATGATTTTTTTGGGATATGTTACAACTATTTACGTTAGAGTAACACCTGCAGGAAAAAAACATGAAGCTATATTAGTGGCAGGAATCCTTGTTGGTTTTGTATACCTATGCGAAGTTGAGATGGTGTCTTTGTAGGCGGAAAGCATATTCTCAACTAGCAATCTTATATTTTATAATGGTTGTGAAAACGTTTCGGAGAAACGAATTAAAACTGTATTTCTCCCAGAAATGTTTCAATGTGTCCATAAAACAACTATAAATAGGAAATTGGAACCGTTTTATGAAACATTATTAATATTTTGTAAGGCCTTTCACAAACACTACAAAACAGTTTTATAAACCCTTCGGCAGTTACTATACAATTTTTCTGAAATTATTCATAAAGAATCGTACAAAATAATTGAAATACTATTTTATAACAGTTTTTTTGTAATTTCAAGTGAGCTTTATAAAATATAATGCAGCCTAAAACGATAAAATAAAAAAGTCTTCAAAATATTTTCTTAGAGGCGCAAGAAGTAATTTTGTATTGGACACCAGGAAAATATAATAGATATGTCACCAACTGAAAACTAACAAATGAAAAAGTAGGGGCCATTTTAATAATTCCACTTTTGTACCTATGAAACTGTTGAAGACATTGTATTTCAGAGATTGATATTTCAACTACGAATAAAATTTTATCGACAAATATATAGCCTTATTATTAGTAAAATTCAGGTGCGCCACTCTTTTGTTGAAATTTTTGGAAAAAATTATTATTTATACAAAAATTCACTCTGTCGACGTATTAATTTTCTAGTCGCAAATTAACTCTGTTTGTTCAACTCGGCTGATGTCGTTATTCCGAATTGGTATCATTTTAAAATGGCGTCATTCTATAAAATGATTTGTCATCAATAGCAAGAGTTTTAACGTATCTCAGCTTATATGTTACCCCTATAAAACTATTAAGAAACACTTCGTTCTAGGAGTAATGGTATTGTGGCAGAGTAGGACTACTTTCAAAGCTATATATTTCTATAAAAATGAAGGATAGGGTTTATCACGGATTGTTTGTATAAATATTATCTGTCGGGATATTTTGGCTAAAAAGCTTCTTTCTATATATATATATATATATATATATATATATATATATATATATATATATATATATATATATATAATATATATATATATATATATATATATATATATATATATATATATATATATATATATATTATATAATTATACACCACCTCTAAAATCAATGTCACCTGGTTCTTTTTGAATGGTGCATTTTATTCTTGGCGACAGCAAATATATATTAGCGAAAGCAATTTGATTTTATAACAGTCATTTTAATGTTTTGGAATTATAGTAAATATACCATACTATGAAATAATTGGGAAATTATCATTATAGTGACAATATGGCAATAAAAACAAAATCGTGTTTAAAAGCATTTCAATAAAATAATGTGATTAAAGCTGCAGGTAGCAGTTATAAAATAATCTTGAAATAATTTTATAAAGAGCATAAAAACTTCACAGAAAAGTGCTATAAAGTTATAGGAAAATATGTTTTATAAGTTGATTGTACAAACGTTTCTGTGATATTTTCGTGACTATTTCATAAAGGATTTTTGATTTCATTTCATAGACGTTCCTATGACAAATTTATAAAACACTTTTATTGCTTACAACTGTATTATGTTCATTGAGAATTGAAAATCAATGTTTTTTTTTGAAGTGGAATCTTCAGAGACTAGACTGAAAACAAACAGTTCATTTTCGAGAGACTTTTCTCGTCAGACCAAAAGTAATAGAACTATTTCAAACCGGATTCTTCAACCGCTGTCACTGTCAGTGCACTCACTCATCAGACAGTGATGCAAGTTGATCAAATCGTAAGTTATACAACATGATAAAAACAAGTTATGATGTTCGAAGGTTATTTGCAAGGTATTCATTTCGTCGTCTATATCATTGAGGTGAATTGTTTTTATTCGCTTTTGCGGGCCTGTTAAAAGTGAGGAGGGAAAGTTTTTTACAGTTATTTGTTGTTTAGATTGGCAGGTAACAACTTTTTGAATAATTTTATTGTTTTTTTCATAAATATAAATGATGAAGAGTGGGTACACATACTTGTTAGATTCTAAGTAGGCTGTCCAATTGAAATTTCAAAAAAATTACCTTCCCCATGTGAAAATATGTTGTACTCGTACATCATACCATCGATTCTGAATAAAAATAATCTGATATGAATGTACCTACTCATTGGGAAAATTTTAATCGCAGTCGTATATGTTTTGTTTACTGTTCCTGATTGAGAAGCTACCATAAAATGAAAGTTAACGCAGATACAAAAGGTTTCGAAAACCTAACGAGAAATTCAGCGTTCGTTAACCACTTTTTTTTAATTCATACAGAGGCTCAAGCCACACATGTTTTTCAGAATAGAATTGCGAATTCAAAAAGCACATTGTGAGATTTTCACTGAACAGTTTTACGAAAACATAACACGCTATAAAATAGCTCCTTCAGGCCTGTCTTCACTGACTCTTATTGAAATGAATTGAAATTTTGTTGAATTATGAGTTCAACATTGAATATTGAAGAAATTCCGAGTTCAAAGTCGGAATATAATACAATTTTCAGTTTGAAATTTGAATCTACTAGAAACTTCGATTTCGTAGTCGAAATTTAACAAAATTATCATTATTGAATTTTGTTTTAATCTCAGAATGATCTTCATTTCTGAACTTGGAATATAAGAAAAATCGTATATATAGGTATTTGATAATTTCCTATAAGACTCACAAGACTCAGATCCGAGTCATTCCATATGGTTCTGTCTTTTATGTACGAGAATGATCTATTTATCAACATCAAAGACAAAGTCACTGTGTTTGTTGATGACACCACAAAATGGCAGCATTCCAAAATAAGAATAGCAACATTTCAGAGGTCTCAACAACTAGACTTGAAAAGAGAAGTAATGCTCCTTCGATAACATACTATACCCAAGGACCACTCCATGACATTTATCTAGGGAATGCAAGAATTGAGTCAGTTGAAGACTAAACTATTGAGCTAACGTTCGGATGACATTCTCTTATTTAATAACCATACCAAGTTCATACAAAAAACTGGAATTGACAAGTATTCCTAGCATTCATGCAATTCAAATGTGGAAAACTTCTGAAGGAAGCAAATTATTCCAAAATTACCTCTCAAAAAAGAAATATACATCATACATAGAAGTTATTTTCAAGTACAAACTGAAATTATTAGTCCTCTCGGTATAAACATTGAATCGCACGAAAGAAAAAGTAACTCCGAAAGAACTAATGTCATATGAACATTCACTTGTACATGAATTACTTTTTCCTATTCAGTTTGTATTACAAACTTTAGTTTTGGAATTTCTGCAGAAAACTACACAATATGGTACTATAAAGAGTTGCGATATGGAATTTCGCTCACATGGAACCCTGAAATCCTCAAGGGAAGACTTCTAAGCTTCAGAAAAAGAAATTTATCTCATGGTCTCATCAACATTAATCTGGATGGAACACTCAATTCATTAATGAAATTGCGATCTTACGTCACTAATGAGTTGAATCCACTCATGTCAAGATTATATGCTCATTTCATTCAATCCCAGACATAGGAATCTTGTTCAAACTGAAAAGAGTATACATTTGGGAGATATTAGTTTTTCGGAGAAAAGTGTTGGTTTTCTACATTTCCATCTTCCAATGTCATATTGACATTAAATGACAAGAAAGGAAAAATACTTTCGAAATAAATGCCGAAACGTTATGACATCACCTGACAGTACATTTTCGTTACAAAACTGAATCAGAAACAATCAAGAAGAGCTGGGAAACATATGTTGCTGGATAACATTTTTGTGAATATTTTGTTTGAAACTGAATGTCTTTCTTCTTCTATTTGGAAGTTTCTCACAAGTTTTTGTATAGAGATGGAGATTTTAAAAGTCAACAAGTTTTTCTCAAAGACGCGTAGTGAATTGTTCATACTTAATTTCATAAAAATTGTGGTCTTCACTACTTCAATTTTATTCTATGTTGAAAAACCATATTATAGTTGCAAAGACAATGTTGTCAACAAGAAAGTACTGTTCTTTGGTCACGAAAGTTTCTCTATTTCTATATATCTACACTCCTACATTTCTGTAAGTACTACTCACCACAGTCATACTCGGTAGCTTGTATATTTGCAAATAAATTGATAAAGTCCAACCTAATAACATCTGTAACGTTTACTTGAAACTCATTTCTTGATATCTTTCCTTCACACTACTTTCAACAGAGTCAATTTGTCACAGACGGCATATATCACTTTTTCCTCAAATGGTATTTTGGAAAGGTACACTCGTTTATTTTTAGAAGAAAAGTCGTTTTTTTATCTAATCTGTTATTTGTGATATAATAAACCGAAGAAATATTTTTTTTTATTTCCAGACATATCCTGAAACAAACTGTTGATTGATTCCGGATAACCAACTCAGTTGGATAAATAATGACGATTTTTTTGTAACACTTTATTCAGTGAGATTTTTGCAACATGATTCAATTAGTTCTGGTGGCTGCTGTATTAGCAGCCCTTTTGTATTACTTCTGCATCAAACCCATGAACTACTGGAGAGAACGAGGTGTCAAACAAAACGATCATCCAGTATGGCTATTTGGAGAGAACTGGAGAACAACAATCAGAAAGGAAAGCTTTTTTGAGTTAGTTGTCAGATGTTATAACCAATTTCAAGGCACAAGGTAAGTGACTTCAACCTGAAATATAATTGATATTCCGTCAAGTGCACAATTTGAATGGAACTTCGGGAAAACACTTGAGTTCTACATCAATTTTGACGGATTCGTGTGCGTACTTGAGTAATGTTTAGGCATCACCTTAGTATTCGTAACAATTTTTCATGAACCTTGCTCACCTGAAACCAGGAACATTTCGACTTTAGCAGAAGATAGATGATATGTTTTGAAAATATCTCAGTTGAAATTTGGAAAGCAGGGGACTTGAAATCTATTTATCGAAATGTAATGAAACTTGTGGAATTAGGGTCAGTCATCATCATGGTCGGTGACCATGATGATGACTGACTGCAACAAATTTATTTGAACAGTTTTTCGTCGAATGACCATTTAGAAGGGCTAGTAATTGATTTAATTTCAAGTTGATGCTATACGTTATCCACAACAATCCACAAAATCAATAAGAAAAATACAGCTTTGTGTCATTCACGTAGAGATATCATTTAATTTCGTCAGATGAAGAGAGTGTTGCGTCACTCGTCGTCAAGAGGATGCTATCAGTTCCATTTTTCAATTAGAAAAGGAGGACTCGTGATACTTCGTTTGATAGGTATTTAAAATTTTTATCCAATCCTCCTTTATTTTATTTCCATAAACATAAACAATTTTGTCGTGAAATATTTATTGGAATAATATGAAATATGCTTTGAATATTTTTCTACTTGAAATTTTCATAAGTTCATTCAGGAGAGACCAAGAAATATTTGAACGAGAATCTCCTAATATAAAAAAGTTTTCAACTGAAGAAGACCAATCCTACTTATGTGTGCCACCTTTTGGAAAGCAATTACGATTTCAACACTATTTACGATATACTACATACAGGTAGAAAATGAAGGACGAAAATCAAATCTGCTGGAGTCTCTGGTAATCAATAAGAACAAACATTCAAATATCCTGTTAAATGACCAACACGAAGTTAGCCACTCACAGTTGTTAAACCTTTTTCCATAATGCTAATAATTTCACTCATATTCAAAATGTACTCTCTGACATTGTAATTTAATTACGAATTTTACCTGAAATCCGTTTAGCAGAAGGCCCATATAAAAGCCGTAGAGAGTAATTCACTCTTGTAGCAACTTCAATGCTTCAACAGCATTGAAGACCTTGGCTTATCAAAACAACACATTTCGCTTTCCTCAGGTCGAGTGGGCTGAAGTCGGAAACTGAGGGGTTCACCATTGTCTGCCACGATGTTGTCTTTTCTTAGTCTACCGCAGTCGCGTGATGGGTAAAGAGGTTCCTTATATAAAGTGCAGGACCTGCTGTGACCTGCAAGTGCTAAAGCACTTGCTGGCAGCTTTTCTAGCATATTTCAGCCTATATTTGTCGACATATCGCAGCCCTGAGAGTATTTCGTTACCACTTTTACAGTATTGACGGTATTTCCACGGTGAAGAAAGTGGTCGTTGGTTGATAAAACTGGCACGCTCCCTTGAATGTATCGGGGTTTCGGGAGATTTGGCCTGACTAGCGCAAACTGAGCTTACATTTTTATTGTCAACCATTCAACTGAAATTGAACAGGTAATATTACAGTTGTTACAGGAAATAGTGATAAACAAAAGGTAACGTGTTCTCCCACACGATCCCAGTTTATTCCTAAAATACTATTAGAGCTGTTCAATGGAAGGCTATGCAGGCTTATTCAAATTCGTTTCTGTACATGGGGATCTCGTAAACGATGAGAGATAGAGTGTTGTTTGAATTGTGGCAAAGTTGCGTATTTTATAGACATATTCAATGATGTAAAAAAATCGAATTTAGTTTTTTTTATAATCTTTTATACTGTAATAAACTCACTTCAGGTTCATTTATAAGGAACGGAATGAAACGACTTCGTAGAAAAACTTCCTCTATTCAGAACAACTCAAATTGATCTACCTTGTTTCAATTACATGATCCTCGTCGTAATCCTTCCCTATCTCAATGTTACATAATGTTTTAATAACATAAGATCGGCATACATCGAAAAGAGCTGTCCTGGCACGTATTAGGTGTTCTAATTAGAATATTGTTTATTTCTCAATTTGTTATTGTTCCACATTATTTGCTATACCAGTACATCTCCCCCCGATGACGAAAAAAAAAATTTTAAACAATATTTTTTTTTTTTTCATTCAATAAACAATTTTGTCCTATTTTTGTGTATTTCTACCAGCTTATTATCTATTCTAACTACAACATTTGGATCTTTATCTTCTACTATAATATAAGGACCTTTGAAGATAGGATCATACTTATTTGAAGATGTGTTCCTTACTAATATCTTATCACCTATCCTAACATTAACAGGATTAATTTTAATATCTAGTTTTTGTTTTCGTAACGATTTTGATACCATTAAATTATTTCTCGCGTCATTCCAAGCTGTTTGCAATCTAAATTTTAACTGAATTGGGTAATCATCGAAATTATATACAGGGTCGACTTGTGTAGCAATGCTCGATGGTACTCGACTCATTTTGCCGAAAACCAATTCGTATGGACTATACCGAGTTTCCGTATGCACTGTATTATTATATGCAAAACACCAATATGGTATCCATGAGCTCCAGGTGTCTGGATGCTCTGATGCATGTATGCGTAAATAATCACCTAGATTTTTATGTGTGTTTTCCAATGCTCCAATGGTTTCGTGATGATACGCCGTTGAATTCAGCTGTTCGATTTTTAGCAGTTTGCACGACTCTTTGAAGGTCGACGCTAGAAATTCAGTGCCTCTGTCTGTCACAACTTGTTCTGGAATACCAAATCGTAAAATAAAATTTTCTACGAATGATTTCGCGACTGTTACTGCCTCTTTATTTTCTAATGGATACCCTTCTACGAATTTTGTTAACTCACATTGCAACGTCAAAATGTATCGGTTATTTTCCCTGTCTTGGTCTAAAGGGCCCACCAAGTCAAGAAAAACTTTCTGAAACGCTGAGGTAGCCGTTGTGGTTATTTTCATTGGTTGCCGATGCGGTCTTGAGTACTTATATCTCTGACAGTCATCACAACGTTTTACAAAATTTTCGATATCCTTTCGGAGACCAGACCAAAAGTAAAGTTTTCTAATATTGTTATACATGCGATTAATTCCAGCATGCCCTCCCGTTGGTAACATGTGGTAATCGTTCAAAATTAATTGCTGGGTTTCCTTCCTAGTTATGTGTTGCTGAGCTTTTATTATATTTATTTTTATACCTGCCTTTCGAATTTCATTGGGAATTTCCAAAATGTTTTTTAATAACGATGCGCATCTATCTTCTTTTACTATAACTAATTCTGGAATTCCATATTCTTGGCAAATTTCCTTCAGGTCTCTCAACGATGCACCGAATGCAGTCGCTGATCGAGATTCATCCTGATTCATATAAATAGTATTTGCCTTTTCATCATATAATATATTCCCTTTTATTTTACACTCAGAACGTTTTTTTCTTTGAAACTCAACTTTCGACAAAGGATACAACTGAACAAATTCTTTAGGTGGTTTCAATAATTCTACGACACCAGGATGATCAGGCCTGTTATCGAAAGAGATATTGGACTTTTCCCGTGAATTGTTGCCCAATTTCTTCGTTTGTGCCCTTGTCACGACATTCATGACTTGACAGGAATTAACTGACATTTCTTTCAGTTCGTCGGAGTCAATTTTTATACGACTTAATGCATCAGCCGTTACATTATCTTTTCCTTTAACATAACTTATTGTAAAATCATATTCTTCTAGTGTTAACCTAAATTTCGTTAGTCTACTTGAAGGATTCGTCATACCGAAAAGATATAATAATGGTTTATGGTCTGTAAGGATAATGAACTTTTTCCCGTAAAGATAAGGACGAAATTTTTTCACACTCCAACAAATAGCAAGTAATTCTTTCTCTATCACACAATAGTTGACTTCAGCTTTATTCAGCGATCTGCTGGCGAACGCCACCGGCTTATCATCTGAATTTGACAGAACTGCTCCGATAGCCAAATTTGAGGCATCGGTACGTAATTTAAAAACGTTTGATTCCGAAAAATCAGGATATGCGAGAATTGGTGGTTGTACCAGCGCCTGCTTTAGCGTTTCGAATGCTTTTTGACATTCTTCGCTCCAAGCGAATACTACACCCTTTTTTGACAATCTGTTAAGCGGTGCTGCGATATCCGCGAAATTCTGAATGAACTTCCTATAATAGTTCGCAAATGCTACAAACCGTTTAGTTTCATTCGAGTCTTTTGGAACCGGAAATTGCTGTATAACACGTATTTTTTCAAAATCTGGAGATATTCCTTCAGATGAAATCACGTGACCCAGACACAATATCTGTTTTTTCAAGAATTCGCATTTGTAAGGATTTAGTTTTAAATTGACCTGTCTCAATCGCTGCAAAGTTTTTACCAAATTCCGATTATGAACTTCCAAATTATTCCCGAAAACTATCAAATCGTCCAAATAAATGAAACATCTCTCATAATTTAACCCTGACATTGCTATGGTCATCGCTCGAGAGAAAGCACTTGGACTCAGTTTCAACCCCATCGGTAATCTCGTCATTTGATACTGACCTTTATCGGTTGTGAAACTTGTGTAAGCTCTAGATGTTGCATCCAATTCAACCTGATAATAGCCCTGAGATAAGTCAAGATGTGAGAAGTACATCGCTCCGGAGAGTGAGTCTAAAATTTCATCCATGCAAGGTAATGGAAATTTGTCATCCTCAATGCGTTTATTCAACAGACGGTAATCGATAACTATCCTCCATTGTTTATTACCCTTACTATCCTCTTTTTTCGGTACTATTAACAATGGTGCCGACCATTCGGACCTTGTTTCCTCTATAATTCCTTCTGACAGCATGTTGTCAATTTGTTTATTTATTTCCGCTTTCTGCGAATGCGGTAACCGGTATGGTTTTACGTATACCGGAATGGCATCCTTTTTTAAATGTATGGTCTGTTTACAGACATTTGTCACCGTCAGTGGGTCATTTTCAAAGCGAAATACGTCCGCATATTTTGCACAGATTTTATCAATAGCTATTTTTTCCTGCTTATTAAGACCTTTGGTATTTATGGAGTTGAGTAACTTATCTATACGCTCAACTGAAAAGTGTGTGTTTCCAAAAGTATGAACATCAAATTCTGAAATATTTTCAGTTTTGGGCCTAAAATTTTTCAAGTGTACCTCTTTATCCGTAATATTCAGAATTTTAACAGGTATAATGTGGTTGTGAGGCTTTGCGATAATTCCCGCCGTATAAACACCTTCTGAAATTTCTTCTGGTATGATAATACAATCATCTGAGTTATGTACTTGCAAATATTTAATAATTTCGCACCTTGGTGGAATCGTTATATAATTTTCATACTTGAATTGCAGTGGAATCGACAGTTTCCGATTGTTTATATATATAGAGAATGTGCATAATTCGTAGTTTAATATTGCAGAGTGCTTGACAAAGAAATCTGACCCAATAACACCATTCATATCACTACCAAAGTCATTCACCACATGAAATTCGTGACCTATCTTAACGTCAGATAGTTCTAATGTAATATTAGCCGAGCCTTGCGTGAAGACAAAACCCGCTATGCCGTTTATTTTGATTCTATTTGTCGTATCAACAAACTGATTTTTATTTATACATGATGTAAAAATTACGCTTACCGAAGCACCCGTATCCAATAAAAATTTCAACTCACTTTTTCCGTTTTTCATACATACATAATTAAGACCATTCATACTTAAAACCTTATAATCCCCTACATTCTCACTGACTCGACCGAAAAAACTGATTAGCTTGCGGGGAAGGGTTGTTTAATTCAGCATCCTGAGCGTTTTCCATAAAAAACCCTCTTCGAGATGGACTGAAAGTTTGGTTGTTGTGATTATTCCAACGCCCTCTAAAATTTCCGCGAAAATGTCCCTGGTTTCGACCCCTAAAATTATTTTTACTATGCAAACTACTTCCTCTGATCTTATTCGATTGTGAGTTATTGAATTGTCCGGTACTGAAATTTGGTCTTCCCCTATTATTCTGCTGAAATCCTCGACTCGTACGGTTGAAATTATTAAGTTTTGAGTTCCCTCGCATGTGAAACACCTGCGAAGAAGAGGTTGCACCTCCCGTACATTCCTCATCTACAGCTCCCGTTATAGCATCTTTCAAAGCGCTATAGTTCCTAGCTTTTATGACAGTTCCCAGATCGTGACTTCGCAGTCCGTTCGCGAAAGCATGAATTGCCAGTTTTTCGTTCGCAACTTTAAGAATTTTCATTGCCTCGACATTTCCATCGGCTTGCGCTATTGTCAAATCGACCAGTAATTCCTCGATTGATTTACCAAATTCATTCACTGATTTATGTTTTTGTTTTGCGTTATGTAATTCAACTGATAAACTTGCGGCAGAATGCTTTGTCAACAAGTGTGTTTTGATGTCTTTAATTAAATCAGTATTAGACGGATATGACGACTCTAATCTCATCTTTGCACTTTGTGACAATCTAGTTTTAAGGACATAGTTTGTTAGTGTTATTTTTCCATTATCGTCTAAAAGACTATCGTATAATTCAATGGCATCTATTAACTGTTTTACAGATTCCTCCGAATTGTCGGTTATAGGCAATAAGCTTGACGCTATTCTGAGATCAAATTTTTCACCCATTATTGTAAAACTTCTAGTAATTTCTGTAATATTAGCTAATCTAGTCTCTAAGGTATTTCGAATATCGACTAATAATTTGTTTGAAGATTCAACATATAACTTAACTTTCTGAATTATATCTGCATCTTTAGGGCCCGCATTGAATTTATTTTTCACTTCATTTAACTCTGATTCAATCCTATTTAATTCTTCAAACTTGCGATTTATAGCTTTTAGATCGACTCGCCTCTCTTTGCTATCTTTATTTAAATTCCTATTAAAAACTTTGAGTTCTTCAAACGAGTATCTAAATAAGTCTATGATGCTCATTTGCTACGCTAAAGACGAAAATAAATCGATATATTGATACACAAACTTATACTAAATAAATACGACCTTAAAATGTCTTTCCATGTGTCATCCAATTTCCACTCTACTTGTTGTTGGTTTTCACTTTGGAATGCGTGAACCACCCATGAAATTCGTTTTCTTCTCACTCCTTACGCCTATACCAACTCCTGACTCCTCGTTATCTCTCTTCTTATCTTCTTTTCTAATGATTTCTGGCACCTCTTTATTAGAAATGCGCCGAGTGCCAAAATGAAACAGGCGAAAGCTACTATGCCTAGTACTTCGGAAACGGAGAACCCATTGCTAGCTGAAACTCCACCACTGTTCCCGGCTTGGCTTATGATTACTTCTTCTTTACTCTCTGTGGATCCCATGTTGGAAGATGTCAAATGCAACTCGTCTCTATTTCTCAGTATCTACCCGTTAATAACATACGTGGTAATCCTGGAATCATCCTGGCAGGATCGCCATGTAATAAACTCACTTCAGGTTCATTTATAAGGAACGGAATGAAACGACTTCGTAGAAAAACTTCCTCTATTCAGAACAACTCAAATTGATCTACCTTGTTTCAATTACATGATCCTCGTCGTAATCCTTCCCTATCTCAATGTTACATAATGTTTTAATAACATAAGATCGGCATACATCGAAAAGAGCTGTCCTGGCACGTATTAGGTGTTCTAATTAGAATATTGTTTATTTCTCAATTTGTTATTGTTCCACATTATTTGCTATACCAGTACAATACATGGTGTCATCTGACTTGGGCCACCTCCATCTTTGAAGTTTTAAATACGGACCTGTATTTTTTGTTGCATTTTTTGTTTCATCGACGTTCACTTCATACTGAGAAAAATTATTCAATTTTATATTTCGGGATGTTTCGATAATATTTGATTATAATTGGGTGAATTAATCCCTAATAAACTACGGCCCTGGAAATTGGTTGACTGGGTTAAATAAAAACACGATAGGAAATGGATGAACTCCAATTAATTTTTTTATGTATAATATATAATACTTCATTTCAATTTTCATTACAATTATAGTGTTGGTTTCAGATGTTATTATTGCTATCATTTCTTTTTCTGCCTATTGAAACACATTCAATATATTTTTTATGTAGATATATTTCAGATAATCATAAAAGGTTTTCTTATTCGAAGTTCATTGTAGAAAATGCTCAGAGCAATGGAAAAAATATGAATAGGTACCTAAAACCAAAGAAAAATCTCTCGAAAAACGTTACATAGGGAGACGTGAAAATTGCTATTGTGTTTTTATTCAACTCAGTCAACCAATATCCAGGTGAATAATATTCAATATTCAAAAGTGAATAATTCACAAAATTATAATCAAATATTACCGAAACATCCCGAAATATGAAATTGAATTTGATTTCTCAGTATGAAGTAAACATCGGCGAAACAAAAAATGCAACAAAAAATACAGGTCCGTATTTAAAACTTCAAAGAGGGGGTGGCCCAAGTCAAATGACACCCTGTATAAAAGATTCATGGACATATTCTGATCGCCCACATCAAGTGCCAATGGCAAAATGTGGACAGATATTCAATGTTTTTGCGAATGAAGAAGATATAGGTAAAAAAATAATTTGGGTTTTTTTTGTTTTTCCTGTATATCTCCAGAACCAAAAGAGCTATATTGGATTTTTTCACATCATTGAATAGGTCTCTAAAATACACAATACCCGACACTCTATTACTTATCGTTTACGAGATTCCCATTTACATAAAGGAATTTGAATAGCCCTATAATAATACAGATTTCTGTAGTTACGCATAATCATTTTCACATTCTATGGAGTGAAAAAAAGTAGATATTAGTGATAATAATCTATTGCATTAATGTTCGAAGGAGTCATTATTTTTGGACTGAAACATTGAAAATAATTATTAATAAATTTAATTGTTGGTTCGAATTTCGCTGGTATCTTGCTTAGTTTTTAAGTCTTATATCTCCTGATAATATGCTCACTTGATAAACAAAAATAGCGTTGAGGGGCAGAATTTTTGTTCTGGTAATGGAAAAGTGTTTTCAGTAGATGATTGATAAATTTGAGAAAATATCCAATTTACTCAGGCGGACATGTTTCATTTATTATAAATCATAGCTGAAATGCAGAAGACAGTTGAATCAAACCTCACTTTCAGTCAACCATGTGTCAATAACCAAGAGGAAAAAAAACAATTTCTGTAATTTATCAATGTCTTGATGATGATAATATTGAAACATTTCTGTATTTGAACCTAATTGGAAATGAGTTTCTTTGACATACCCCAGTCTACTGGTTTTTTAACTGTTTTCTACAAATAAGTCACTCTTTGATTGAGTTGTAATGTATTCATTCTCCTGTATAATAACGATATCGTTTGTTTTCAGATATCATGGGATCTATCAACTCATTCAACCTACTTTATTGATAAAAGATCCTGAACTACTGAGAAAAATCACTGTTAAAGATTTTGATCACTTCACTGACCACAGAAGCTTTTTTTCAGAAGAGACTGATCCTCTATGGGGCAAAAATTTATTTACATTGAGAGGTATGGATGTCTTTTCAGTTTCAGCCTAATTTTTTCCCATTTGGAAATACAAAATAATCTTAATATTTGAATACTTCTTTCATGAATATTACTGGAGTTTTTTTCCATTACCAAATCGTTATTTTCAACACCTCGACACGTGTTTCGATCACCAAGTGATCATCTTCAGAGAGAAAGATTAAGAGGAAATCTAGTTTAATCTTCCTCTTTGAAGATGATCACTTGGTGATCGAAACACGTGTCGAGGTGTTGAAAATAACGATTTGGTGAGGAAATCTAGTTTAATCTTCCTCTTTGAAGATGATCACTTGGTGATCGAAACACGTGTCGAGGTGTTGAAAATAACGATTTGGTGTTGGGAAAAAACTCCAGTAATATTCATTACTACACCAAAGGTTCCAAACAGTGCATCATAAGTACTTTTTTCATACTAAACACTCCTGGAGAAACTGTTGATAGTAAAACACCTCTTCTGAATTTGTGTACTGTTCAGTGGAAACCTGAGAAAGTAAGTAACAAAGGCTAAATTCTATTCAAAGAAGAACTCGGAGATCTCTACGGAAATTGGAATAATATAATATGATGTGGTGTGCCTTCGAATGTTACACCACCGGCACCGCCTGGCTCCATGCAAAACGAGTGTCACCGTCAGCGTTACGCTAGTTGCACACACACCAATTTTGGACGGCCAGTATAAAATTGGGCGATATTTTATTGGTAGCGGGTGCTTGCACACTCACCGGATTTGTATCGGTCAAACAATCAGTTGCTTTGTTGTCGTAATTAGCACGCACTACCAAAACGAAGTTAATGCGTAGTACCTACAATTTCACCGAGCATTCGAGACTGGAATGGTCGGTAAAAAGTCGGTGAGTATGCAAGAGTGTATTTAGTCATGTACGCCACTACTTCCCGGTACTGCCGGCGATACAGTGGCAGTGGACGGCTGCTCACCGGTATTTTACTGGCGACGATCACCGGTCGGCATGTGTGCCAGTTCCGTTCCCACATGTGGTTCACTATTGGAATTTGGACGACCGGTACAAAGTCGGCCGTCCAAAATCGGTGTGTGTGCAACTAGCGTTAGGAAACAATGTCTCAACTGAATATTGAACATGTTGAAGCGTAAATATTTCCAGTACGCAAGTGATTCTCAAATTTTGGACGATCCTAATCATTACAAATTAAGAACCAGAACAAAAATTTTCTATGAATAATAAAGTCATGAAAAATGAGAATTGAAACTTTATATGTTTTCAACCACTTTTATTTGTAACTAACGTTACTGCAGTTTTGTCCTGAAAGGACATTTTCAAACTTATACATTATACGGTTTAATGTATTTGTTTGAAAATATTATTTGTAACTAACGTTTGAACGTTACTTACGAATAAAAGTGATAAAAAACTTAGAAAGTTTCAATTCTCATTTTTCGTGATGATTTCCTATCACGTATAATGGCAACATCCATTGATTCTTTGAATAATGAGGTATTCAAAACTGAAGACTGAATGAATATTCATAAAGTTCAAGATGTTTTAATTTCATCCAGCAGCAGGCAGCAGCATGCTGAAATTATTCGAGTGGATCACCTATAAACCGGTTTCATGGGATTGCTTCCCGTCAGTGACGAAAAAATTTAACGTTTGTTTGAAGGTGATTGACAATGTTTCATGATGAATTTCATTAGTTCGGACTTCCATTGTCCAATATCATATAAAATGATTTGAAATCCCTGAAAGAACTAATGAAAATGAAGAATCAAATAAAGAAGAATTGAAGAAGAATAGCTGAAAATAACAATTATAATAACAAAAATTCCCTGAAATGAAATAAACTACAAGTAAAAATAGAACAATTGGACAAAAAATAAAAATGAAAAATTAGGCGATTCCAAACCAAGTCACTTCACGACGTTTCGTCTTCGGGTGATGACTGGACTAATTCTTCCGAGAGATGACCATTTATGGGTTATTCGAGTACTTGCACTCATCTCCGATTTCCTTTTTCCGCTCCACCGGTTTAGCAGGTGCTATGACTGTTTGGCGTGAGTTGGCCATTTTTCGCTTGATTATGGGTTTCCATATGTTCCGTATCTCTACGCGAGATTTACTGAATACTTGGACAAAATGTATGTGGCTTCTTTGAATTTCTTCCTAAACCATTGTTCCTCCCTGTGTATGATCCCAGCTTGGGACCACTCGATGTTATGTTGATGGGTCCAAACATGCTCTGATATTCCTGATTTGCTGATTTCCCCTCGCTGTGTGAGTTTTTTGTGCTCAGGAATGCGAACTTCCAATGGCCTCTCAGTTTCACCGATATAGGACTTTCCGCACTCACAGGATATCCGATAAATGAAATTCTTGGAATCGCAGTCGGCGTTTGATGTCCTGGTATTCATGAGATTGCTACAGATGGTGTTTCCGGAACTGAAGCAGGTTCTAATGTTGTACTTGGACCCAATTCGTCTTATCCTTTCCAATAATCCTCTGATGTAGGAAATATGGCAAGTACTGGTTATAACGACTTCTCTTCCTTGCGAGGCTCCTGCTGTCTATTAGCCGAAGTCCCTTCCACCATCGCTTTATAGATCATCCAATATAGATCATTTTTGATCATGTCTAGTTTCTTCTCGAGACCTTCGTTAGTATTAGAGCCCGAAAGTACGTTCTGATAGAGTTTTGATGATTTCTCTCTTGGTCGATTGATGGTGGTTGGATCCGTGGTTCAGATACTGTCCCGTGTGAGGGGGTTTTCGGTATACAGATGTTTGCCACTTGGTGTCGGTCATCTTAACCAATACGTCTAAGAATTGCAATTCGGTGTAGTCTTCCTTTTCTATTGTGAAAGTTTTTTTCATTCCTTTTTTTTGGCAGTTTTCGCAGAGATTTCTAATCATTTCATATAATATCAGACAATGGATGAGCTAATGAAATTCAGAAAAAAAATCATTTCAACGCGGCTCCGCTGCATATATGAAACTTTCATCGAAGAGAAAGATTGATAACTAGTACCAGCTCCATCTCGTGAACAGAGCCCCAAGCGAGGAAGGAAAATGTACCAACACTCTAACAGAAATCAAAACTGTTTTTTCCCGCTAGGGGCTTGGAGCACGAGATGGAGCTCTCACCAATTAACAATCTTTCCCTCAGACGAAAGGTTCATATATGCATATTAATCTTTTCTGCACTGGCGAGAAGTAATTCCATGAAACCGGTCTGTAGATGATCCAATCGAATAATTCCGACATGGTCCTGCTACTGGATGAACTTGAAACATCTGCGAGGCTAACTTCTGTGAGGTATGTTGCATAAATATTCAATAGCAGCGTAGTACCTAGTAGCCAGGGAATCATTTGTTTTCCGGCAGACCTTTACCAGAGTCTACTGAGTAGGTAATTGGGAGACATTTATTCATTTACTTGAATGAAGTACCCGGCAGACAGTGTACGTTCATGACTTTGTCCTTTTGAATAGTACACAGCTCGTTAAAATCAATAAAAGAGAGTCCAAATATGGTACTCCAATTTTAGGGTCAATTTCAGAACCTTCCATCTTCTTCAAATTGATTGATGAGTCACCAATTGTGTCCTCGAACACAATTTTTTTTCTATATGCGGAGGATAAAACATTAATGAACTCAGAAACGTTGATGCAGCTCATTTCGAAAAAATGATTTTTAGCAAAACGTCTGAAAGTATATTATTCAGAGACAATCAAACATACCCATATAGAAAGCAACCAGGAACCTTTGAAACTTCCAAACCTCGTATTTCTTGAGTCTCATCTTCACTTAACAAATCCAACATCATAGCATTAGCATGACTTTCTAACGCTACTAGATGTTTCTGGTCCTAGTGGTTTCATGTCCTTTCCGTGGAATTATATAAATTGTCTACCGAGCTCGAAAACTTTTTTGAAAGTTCATTTCCCAGAGTCGTGATGGACTGGCGAATCGGATCAAATTCTTGTGATCTTTGTGTCGGTGGTGACATTGTTAATTACCTTGTCAGATAATATATCAACAACGAAAACCACGTTGGAAAAAAAAATGTTATAAAACGATAAACTTCAACTACAATGAAAAGTAATACCGGAATAACATAATGACATTTACCTGGCGATTTTAATTTCATAAGCTGAGCTAAGATTAATATAAAGATTTCCCAATAAACAAGTATTGACACACAATAATCACTATATCACAATAACACTCAAAATATTTATCTATTCAATAAGTCATCCACAGCACAAACAATCGGGTGATGATTTATGATAAGAATCAAATGATGCCCCACAACAAACGCTTCAGATCTGGTTACCTACCAATTTGTTCGCTCCTATTGGTCATTGTAACGTGCGAACTGCACCCGCCCAATTTCTTTCTTGTCGCAACCTTAAATATATCCACATCCGCATGCACATCCGCATTGATTATTGCGTATGTGGATGCAGATATCTGAATAAGTATAGATAACTTCGGCTCAAAATAGTTCAACGTTCTTTGACTATTCATCAGACAGTTATAATACAAGAGGTACAGGGTGTTTCAAATTCGATCCTCACCATTGGGATCGCGGAAACTATGAGAGATACGAAGATGGTTAAATTGGGGCCAAGTTGCGCATTTATCTGACTAACAATATGCCGTTGAGAAAGTTATGAAATTCCAAGTATAATCGGAAAATGGTTTTAATTTTTTTCTGGCTTTTTCTTCGAAGGATTCGAAAATAAATTGCTATAAATTGCAATGGATCCATAGTCTTTTCAACAGCAAAGAAATCTATTCTGAAAGCGATTGACGTCATTCGTTACACAGCCATCAGAATTGCTATGGGGGCGTTTTGTACCAGTCCAGTAGGGAGCTTATTTGTAGAAGCAGGAGAACAACCCCTCGAGTTCCATCACCAACACCTAATATTGAAGTATGCTGTCAGAATATCAGCCAATACATACAATCCAACCTATCGAAATACCTTCTCGAACCAATACGCACGCATTTTCCCACAAAACAAAGTCATACCCACACCACTATATGCCCAAATCAATAAAATAGTTACTGCCTCATTTAACTTCCGTAACACCTACCCTATTAATATCAAATTTCCACCTCCCTGGACGATTGATCTTCCCAAGTGTAATACTCAATTGATCGCTCTTTCGAAGCATAGTTCACCGTCAGTTGTTACACAGAAATCATTCTCAGAGTTAGTCGCCTCAAAATACCAATCTTTCAACCACATATATACAGACGCTTTCAAAACAAATGATGGGGTTGGTGCAGCAGTTATAATGAACACGACAAATAATACTTACCACCTACCACCTGCTTCCAGTATCTACACAGCTGAACTTCACGCCATTGAAACTGATCTAGCACACTGCAATAGAAACGTCAGTGATATTCACGGACTCGCTTAGTTCAATACAAGGACTTCAACAACTAGACCCCAAAAATGCCATTCTTCTTCGGATCAAAAGAGAACTTGTAGAACTAACCAACAACAGAAAAAGAGTGGAAATAGTCTGGGTACCATTTCACACAGGCATTAAAGGCAACGAAATCGCTGACGCAGAAGCTAAAGCTTCCATTACATATCCAGGTATATATCAAAACTCCCAGGTTCCACAAAAAGATTTATAAAACGACATTAAAAAACTTATATTCAAACGATGGAAAGAACGGTGGAGCTTCTTAACCCCCAATAAACTCAGATATATCAATTCAAACCTAGTTATTAACAACTACCGCCCTCTCAGTCGTAGACAGCAAGTCATTGTCACTACGCATTGGCCACACCCGGTATACTCACCTACATCTAATCAAGAAAGAAACACCCAACCGATGCCTCAACTGCAACGTTGATCTAAGTGTTAAGCACATTATCATGGAATGTCCCAGCTACCAAAACGAAAGACTTATACCCGGCTTAGGAAATGAATACTCCAGTATTCTAGATATCAAGAATATAGAAAAATGAAAAACAAAATTTCTAATATGATATAGAATATAAAACACCTTATTGTTCCACCGCTCATAACCTAGCTGGTTAATGCGGTATAATTGAAATACAAAAAATTGCACTTCAACATTGCTCCTTTTTCCTGCTACATAATGGTGTTCTCAGATTTGCTATCCGACGTTTGGTCTTCAGGTCACCATCATCAACTTTATTTTTTCTCAAGAGCGCAACATTGGATTCTTTCTGTTTTGAATAGAAACAGATTTCACCTTTTTCAATGATGAATCATAATTCATCATTCTTTTTCGAAAAGTTGATTCTTATCATAATAGGCTTCGACTTGATGTTTCTAAATTTGACTTTCAATTCGTTACACTCAATGACAATTTTTTATTGTACAAGTCATTGAATTTTTAACGCAAAATGGCTTTCATGAATGAAAAAAAAAAGATATGATACAAATTTATTACAAATACGATAGAAACAGTGTTAGCACATCGGAAATGTATTTAAACTTGTATCCCGAAAGACGACAACCACATCGAACTATGTTCACGTTATTGGATCAAAATCTCACCGAGTTCGGTTCATTTGAAAAGCCGAGGAAAAAATACGCAGACAGAATGGAAAATTTAATAAATGAGGTATGTATGAGGTAAGTTAGACATTGTGTCATTTTCAATAAAAATTAATAATTTGCATGAACCTGGAGAAATCTACACGTCAAATTTCCTCCGAAATGAATATTTGTCATATAAGTGCTTGGAGACTTATCTCAAAAAAAGCGGTTTAAATTAAATGTTACAGAATATACATATCTCAAAAATTGCATCCGGTGATCCCGAAAAGCGATTAGATTTATGTAATTGGCTAATAAGAAGACCTGATTATCCTGTTTTCCTGAAAAATGTAATTTGGACAGATGAAAGCAGTTTTACGAATTGTGGGATATCCTACCGAAATGACAAACACATTTGGAGCATGAATAACCCCCTGGCAGTTCCGAGAAATTTGACATCAAGTGCGATTTAGTATTAACGTGTGAGCAGGAATTCACAGAGATAGAATTTTGGGTCCTCATTTATTTGGTGGAATCTGAATAGAGAAACCTATCAACAGTTTTGCCTGTCGATTTTTGAAGACTATTTGGATGGTCTACATTTGGCTAACTATAACAACATTTGTTTTCAATATGATGATGCTCCACCGCACACTACCAGACGAGTATCTAATTACCTGTGAGGTGAGGTGGCCAGCAAGGTCTCCAGACTTGAGTGTTATGGATACATTCTTATAGGGTACACTAAAAAATAGATTTTATGGTCAGAGGATATATCAAAATATTGAGGACTTTTAACACAGCATTGTTAGAGAGTTCGGAAGATTGAGAAGGATAGAAATTAATCGTGCAGTGAATGATATTCGAAGAAGGGCAGAGTTGTGTTATCATTAACAAGGCCAACATTTTGAGCATTTGCTGTGCTTTACTTTTGTCTTTACATTTTAGTTAATTATTGTTCCTTGTTCAAAGTTCTATTTTCATTGAAAAAGACACAATGTCTAATCTACCTCATACAAACCTCATTTATCAAATTTTGATTGTTGATTCTGTCTCCGTATTTTTCCATTGGCTTTTCAAACGAACCAAACTCGGTGAGATTTAGATCCAATAACTTGAACATAGTCCGATGTGGTTGTCGTCTTTCGGAATACATGTTTAAATACATTTCCGGTGTCCTAACACTGTTTCTTTCGTATTTGTGATAATTTTGTATCATTTTTTTATAGAAGCCATTTCTTGCCAAAAATTCAATGACTTGTACAATAACAAAATGTTATTGAGTGTAACAAATTGAAAGTCAAATTTAGAAACATCAAAGTCAAAGCCTATTATGATAAGAATTATTTTTTTTCAATATCTCTAATTTTTCAGGGAAGAATGATAACTTGTGATACATCATTGGAAAGGTAAAATCTAGTTCTATTTTTTATCATTAAAAAATATCCGCTTCTCACGTTGACGATGGGACTGGTATTTCAATGGTGTGGAAATTTGGCTCAATCAAATTTCACCCTGTTTGACACTGAAAAATGTTTCCATCATTATTCTTACCACTCATATATTTCGATATATTTTTGCTAGGTCCTTTTCTAAATAGTTTTTAGCGTAATAACAATTATCATACGGAACATAAACCCATACAAAATTTTTGTAAACTATTTTTGCTGCTTAATTTGAAGCTTCTCTTTGTCGATATCCTTCTCACAGAAATTGGTTTGGAAAAAAAATCCAAAAAGTAGTAGTTGTGACGAGAACTATTAACATTTGCGGTTCACTCACCCAATGTTACTCGCAGCATTCCACAAAAAAATGTATCAACAGTACCTGAATTGACAAAATGGTTTAGAATTTCACGGCTGAGGTTTTCAGTGTCATTTCTTTTCGAGTTTGAAAGCTGTGGATTTTCGGAATTTCTTCCTGACGTTTCGCTGGCGCGAGTGGCTAGCTCCTTTACAGAGGTTTAACCATCATGGCTTGCTGTCCGATGACTACCTCTTCGGCTTCGTGAAGCGTATTTATGGCTTGTCAGATAATCAGTTGTATTTGTACCTGTATTTGTACCTGTATTTGTACCTGTATTTGTACCTGTATTTGTACCTGCATTCGTACTTGTACTCGTTCCTGCACTTGAACTTGGAACATAAACAATCAACAATCTTGCTGCCTGTTGTCCTGTTCGTTATTCTCGAATTCCTTAAAATGGGGTTCCATATTTGATTGAGGTGCACCGCTTCTTCTTTTCGGTTGAAATTCTCTGTATGTTTGTGGATCTCTATTGCCTCCCGTACCAGTCGGCTATGATATCCCTGGTTGAGGGCAATTAGTTCTGTGTTTTCAAACAAAATTGTGTGGTCTCCTTCACTCATGCGTGTTCTGCCACAGCTGACTTGTCCGTTTGGCCTAGTCTGCAGTTCCTTTTATGCTCTTTCAGTCTTGCTCCCATGGATCGTTTGGTGGTTCCGATATATACCTTTCCACAAGTGCACGGTATGCGATAGACCCCTGCTACTGATAATGGGTCTCTTTTGTCTTTAGCGGACCTGAGGCTTTGTTGTATCTTCCTCGTGGGTTTGAAGACTGTTTCGATGTCGTGTTTGCCCAATAGTTTTCCAATTCTGTCCGTTACCCTAGGAATAAACGGTAGATATGCGCGTGCAACCATCTGATCCTTTTTCGCTTTCTGAACCGTGGTGTCCTTCGGTTTCATGGCTTTTCTGGTCTCGGAGGCACTGTATCCATTCGATCTCAAGGTCACTTCAAGGTATTTCAGTATCCTCTCCAGATGTTCTGGTTCACATATCCTCCGAGCTCGTTCCGTTAGAGTGGAGATAACTCCTCTCTTTTGGCTAGGATGGTGGTTCGATAGTGCGTGCAAGTATCTATCTGTGTGTGTGGTTTTTCGATACACTTTGTGGGTTAGTCTGGTATCACATCGTTCTACTAGTACATCTAGGAAAGCTATCCGTTGGTCTTTCTCAATCTTCATGGTGAATTCAATGCTCGAGTGTTGGGCGTTCGAGTGGTTTAGGAAACGGTTCAGGGCGTCTCTTTCATGTTACCAGATGACGAACGTGTCATCCACGTAACGTAGCCACAAGGTCGGCTTCAATTCAAAAGTGTCTATCGTCTTCCCTTCAAACCGCTCCATGAAATAATTTGCTATCACTGAGCTAAGTGGACTCCCCATCGCAACGCCATCTAGTTGCTACTAGCAACTACTAGCAACTAGATGTATAGAAATCAATAAATTCAAAAATTATCAATATTGAATTAATTTCGAATTGATTTGTATAATTCTTCTATGGGGAATTTGTTATTATCACGTTATCTTACTCAGCTTTCCTGAAATATTTGCTAGGTAGTAATCATCAATGGATTGACTTTTCATTTATTTTTTCTAGTAGATATGTGTTTTTTTCATTTTGGTAAATCGAGTCTGGAAGTAGTTTTTATCTATTTTTCGAAATTTTGAGATGAATTTCTGAATTTCGAGCTTAGAGTCGAAATTTCGGACATAAAGTCGACATTTTCAAGAAACATACGGAAAAAAATATATTGCCCTCATGGCCTTACGTGGAAGCTAATAACATGATTTTTGATTTTTCAGGTAGAAAATGGCGAGAAATGCGACCTATTCTCAGCCCATCGTTCACTAGTAGCAAAATGCGAACAATGTTTGTTCTGATTTCGAAATGTTCTAAGGACTTCGTCAATCATTTTCTCAAGAAAGACCAAGACTGTGTAGAAATGGAAATGAAAGACACATTCACCCGTTTTACTAACGATGTTATAGCCACCTCTGCCTTTGGTGTGAAAGTCGATTCACTTGAAGAACCAAATAATGAATTTTATTCGATGGGAAAGAGGGCAACAGATTTTTCAGGATTCGCAATGATGTTGAAGTTCATAGGATTTTTCGTGGCTCCTGATCTTTTAAAGGTGAATAAAACTTTTGTTCACAACCTTCTCCCCAAATAAAAAAACTGAATCTATCAGGTTCTACTCTGTGAGCAAGTGGCTCAATGATATCTCAAATAGAAACTTCGAATTTAGTTGAATTTTTTTCCATTCAAATGCAATCCAATGTACAAGATGTTCCCTAACTACAGTACGAAACTTCATAGGATGATCGTTTAAAAAAAAAAAATTTTCATGAACATATGTCCGAAGTTGCTCTGTTTCTTAGACACAGGGCATTGAAGTTGAAAAAAAAAAACGGTATTTATGAAATATCATAAATATCCTTACACGGATTCGATTGAAATTTGCTATACTTAATTCAAGTAATGAGGCGCTCATTCTCCCCTAACTAGATCGGAATTATTAGGTCCAGTGGAGTCCCAGTTGGCACCACAGTCAACAATATTGGAAAAAAAATAAGCCACTGACTTGTGGTTGTAGTTTGTTATATTTTTTAATTGATCAACTGAAAATACAACTTTTTCGTCGCTTGTACTTTCTTCATATCTAGCTTCGTTTTCGATAAAAAAAATTATAGCCACTTTACATATCATGAACACCTGCTTTGGATACCAGCTGACACTGATAGTGTTGTCATATCAGTGAAAGTTAGAGTTGCCAATTAGCAGTGATTCCATCATAAATAATTTTACTAACGTTTCACTAACCGTTTTTTTTAATTCAACGCCTTGTATCTCAGAAACGAAGCAACTCCGGACATATGTTCACAGAAATTTTGTTTCTTGTAACAACGTAACGGATCACACTCTGCAGTTTCGTACCGTAGTTAGGAAACACTCTGTATATAGAACACATATTATCCATTCTGAGACAAGAAGATCGGAACTATTACTGTATCAGAAAGAATTACCCTGAAATTGTTGTTATAATTCACATTATGTATCTAGGGTATTTCCTGATCATACCAATGAAAAAAAAATTAGGTGAATAACATTCACATCAAAGCACGAATAGTCAAAAACCCTCGCACTGGTATGAGGTTATAAATGAATTTTCCCATACATTTTTTTCAACTAGTTGAACAATAATTCGAACTCACAGAACTCATCTGACTGTTAGGAATCACACGTTGAAAAGTAGGACCTCGTCAGTCCTTAGCTTGCACAAGTTTCGACTTCTGAGGGTTGTCGTTCGTTGGGGTGCTTAAAAATCTGTTTAAAATCTGTTTTTCCATTAATCAGCTGCCGCCCCATACGAACGACAACTCTCAGAATTTGAGAAACTTGTGCGAGATAAGGACTAACGAGGTCTTACCTTTTAACGTATGATTCCTAATACAGCTGGTTAACGGAAAAACATATTTTTTTCAGATATACAAAGAACTCATTTATCATTTTGCAATGACGTTGCGGTTAGATTTCTAAGGTTGAATTAAGTTTTTCGACTGATTGCGAATAGAGTAATTTATTGATCCTGTCGATTATAAAAAGTTCTCTCGGAGAAAGTGAGTTTGTTATTGAGTATAGTTCATTCGTTGGATCAAATATGGAAAAACAGTCATATTTGTAGAAATTTCTACTAAATGTTATATATTCAACAAAAATTTGATGTGACTCAGAACATGTGAAACCAAAAAAGTTCTTTGCTACTATCGGTTTCAATCCAGAATACCGTTTTCAACATATCGTATCAACATTTTATGGATTTTTTACCTAATTTATTTCATCACGAAGGAGTTTGGTACAAAGCCTCCAAAGAAATAGCTTCAAATCTCACTTGAATGTGTTTTCTGAATAGATTGGATTTGGGGAATGAGAGTACTGTCAGACTTTCATATTTCACATATCCAAAAGATGATTCGACTGAAGAAATGTTTGATGGATAATCAGTGTAAAATTAAAACCAAAACCGATCCTTCAGTTTCGCGCTTATGATTTTCATATTTATGTCCTAAATTGAAATTTCTTATAGTATCTGCGGATATCATTCATGGATTCAGCAGTTAACAGATTTTTCTGCGATCTGGTTGATAATACCATACAAGTTCGGGAAAAAAAAACAATATAATACGACCTGATATGATTCATCTATTGATGGAAGCGAAAAAAGGAGTTCATCACAAAGATGAAAATTCAGGCGTGGATACAGGATTTGCCACAGTTGAGGAAGCTGACCTTGGTGAGTATTAGATATATATATATATATATATATATATATATATTATATATATATATATATATATATATATATATATATATTATATATATTATATATATATTTATATATATATATCTGTATCATATTTTACAAAATAAAAAAAAAACTTTATTCTGTTCATCGAGAAGTGTAGCACTTTATCACTTGAATCAAATAATAAATCACACAAATAAATTTTCCTGGCAGAAAACTATTATAGGATTGCTGAACATCAACCTGTTTCCTCATAGCACTGCCATACTTGAAATAGGAAAAACTTTATAATGAAAATTAAGAAATGATACTTTTTATATATTTGTATCTCTTTTATTGGGCTACTGACAAAAATTAACTGAGATAAATATTAAAATCACGCGAAATCTTACTCTCAATGAGAATGAAACAATAGAAAATTAATAATTAGTCAAGGCTTTCGCGGACAAAATTTTCATTGTTACTATCTTCATTTTGTTGTGCTTGGTATTATTGAGGCCTTCTATCGTGCGTGGCATGAGAGGTTTGCTGGACAAACTTCGATGCAGCTTCCTGCTAGAACGTTCCCTGCAAGTGGCCGTCGATGGATCGATGAATATCTCTCGAATACATTCACCATTAACTATGGTGTTCCCCAGGGAACCACATCGTCTCCAACCCTCTTTTTATTTTATATCAACGACTCATTGGCAAAAACCCAAAATCCAGTACATTGCTTTGCTGACGACAGCACACATCTGCTGCGGATGCACATCTCCACCGGCAGCAGGAGGTTGAATATCTTGATGAGGATCTAGAAGTGATTCCGAATTGAGGTAAAAGTAACCAGGTTCGATTCAATGCCACAAAAACCTAGACATAGTTTTCTCCAAGAAAATAAATGTCTCCGAACCGTATATAATAATATAAGGTCAGACAATTCCGCATTCTGCTTCGATGAGTTTGTTGGGGGTTAAAATGGAAACCAATATGTCTTGGCACAATCATGTCGCTGGAATTGCAAAGACTGCTCCTCAAAAGTTCGGAACACTGTTTCGAACCCGGAAACTGTACACACCTCAGCAACTTTTGATGCTTTATAAAGCTCGTATCAGACCTTCTTTGGAGTATTGTTCTCATGTATGGTGCTCCGCGCCCAAACATACCCTGCAACTGCTGGACTCCATCCAGAAAAGAGCCATCCGCCTGATTGGAGACGCGAACATAACTTGCAACCTTGATAGTCTAGAACACCAAAGGTTGGAGATTTGTCTATCTTTTTTGATATACTGGCTGAAATACGAATAATTTGCTTTTGGGCATTGAAAATATTTGCTGATGAGCTAGATAATTCCCACCCACCAACGATGAAATAAAAAAGGTGACACATATGGGTAATTTATCATCTGGTGTGGTGATAGAATAATTGGAGCACCTTGTGAGTTGTCTCTTCGCATACATAAAAATTTGCAGACGACGACCATGGAAAAGGAAATAGCTCTGACAGTATATCTTCCATCTTGTAAGCAATTACATGAACCTCCGAATTCCAACAGACGACAATTCAAAAAAAGTTATCACTTGCCTTGAAAGTTTATATTATTAGATCTATCATTATTTTTGAAGCGCATAAAAAATCATTTGACGATCTCAAATGTTTCTCAAACTGAGCACTTATATGAAATGTTCCTCATTCTGAATATGTCAACAAGGCAGAGAGATAGTTCTATGGAAAAGTTGATGAATAAATGATTTGCAATAGAGGTTGCAGTGTTGCCCATAAATCCTTCATAACAGACTACTTGCTGAAACTTTTTGTGTGTAAATTTATTGACTGCCACTTCTGGTCGACATTACTGGCCGTCTGTTAATATGGATTGTATCACTGGACATAATTTTCGACTAGCCTACTATTGACTGCTCCAAAAGCTGTGTATGCAGGAAACCAACCACCTAAAAGTTGCCAATCTTTCGATATTCATTTCAACGAACTCAGATTAGTTTTTTTCTATATTTTGATCCATGGAATCATCGGATATTTTTTATATGAACGAATATTTGTTATTTATTCTGTTATTCAAATTCAACGTCAATCGACAT